>NC_141914.1:26604922-26756647 GCF_057802395.1 Ceratotherium simum simum | reverse complement strand
TCAACAAGATGGGTATGAAAGGAAAGTACCTCAACATAAGTAAAGGCCACATATGACAAACCCACAGCCAACATCATACTTAATGGGGAAAAACTGAAAGCCATTCCTCTGAGGACAGGAACAAGACAAAGGTGTCCACTCTCACTACTCTTATTCAACATAGTACTGGAGGTTTTCGCCAGAGCTATTAGGCAAGAAAAAGGAATAAAAGGAATCCAAATAGGCAACAAAGAATTGAAACTCTCACTGTTTGTAGACAACATGACTTATATATCAAAAACCCTAAAGAATCCATCAGAAAACTATCAGAAATAATCAACAACTACAGCAAAGTTGCAGGGTACAAAATCAACTGACAAAAATCAGTTTCATTTCTATACTCTAATAACAAACTAACAAAAAGAGAACTCAAGAAGACAATCCCACATACAATTGCAACAAAAAGAATAAAATATCTAGGAATAAATTTAACCAAGGAAGTGAAAGACCTATACCATGAAAACTATAAGACATTATTGAAAGAAATCGATGATGACCTAAAGAAATGGAAAGATATCCCATGCACATGGATTGGAAGAATAAACATAGTTAAAATGTCCATACTACGTAAAGCAATCTGCAGATTCAATGCAATCCCAATCAGAATCCCAATGACATTCTTCACAGAAATAGAATAAAGAATATTAAAATTCATACGGGGCAACAAAAGACCCCAAATAGCTAAAGCAGTCCTGAGAAAAAAGAACAAAGCTGGAGGCATCACAATCCCTGACTTCAAAATATACTACAAAGCTATAGTAACCAAAGTAGCATGATATTGCTGCAAAAACAGACACAGCTCAATAGAACAGAAGTGAAAGCCCAGAAATAAAACCACACATCTATAGACTTACTTAGCTTTCACTTCTTTTCTCAAATTTCTTGAGAATATAAAGGGTTTTAGGGACACATTTAAAAACTAAAACAACTTGTTAATTATGTGGATGACAATAACAAAATGGATTAACATATGTCAAGGCTTATCAAATGGAGCCGTTAAGGAAGTGGGGCTTGTGCACGTATACAGCATCCGCAACCAGATGTTAACTGAACTTTTGAACTTAGCCTGACCACAGAAGCCACATCCTGGAACATTTCCTCTCCCAAGAATGGACAATCCACTTAGATACAACTCAGAGACCAGTCACATACTGGCAAATCAGCTTAATTGTTCAATTAAGTTTTGAATTAAGTTCAATTAATTGTTCAAAACATCTTATGTAAGTTTGTGGGTTTTTCCTTTATAAACCACTGCCTCTTTTGTCCTCTTTGGAGAGAAAAGTTTCTGTTTGAGTTTCTACTCAAATCTCTATCTCCCAAATTGCAACTTAAGACCCCAAATAAACGTTTTGCTTCTCTTGTAGTTTTTACCTCTTATTCATTGACATTACATGGTGTCAGAAGTGGGATTCACAGCAACTGACCTCCGATTTTGGCACTGTTGTGAGGACACGAGCAAAGCACCTGCAAAGAGTCTTGTGCTCTGTTGTCTCCTCCTGGCGCCTCCAGCTCCCGGTGGTGATCCTCCTGGGCCCGAACTTCCCACCCTTTTTGGTAGAGGTTCAGACCTTTATTTAGGTGTCTTTTGTTGCCGGCTTTTGTTAAGGCATCTTTGTTCATTTTGTTGAGGAACTTCTGTTCCTTTTCTTGGGCCTTTGTTTCTTTGGTAAGTGCTTACAAATGGGAAGTTCATTCTCTAAGGGAACTGCCAATGGGCAGTCCCACTCTGGGACTCCTGCTGGATTTATGTTTAAAGAATATGGACCTTCTACATGTAGGTTTGTGTCCTAATGGACTCACATTACCTGACACATCTTGAGTCTTCACTGGCTAAATGGGGCTCCTTTGAAATTCCTAAATTGGTTTACTTATGCTCTCAATTGGAAAAAGGCTATCAAACCAAACAAATTGAATGAGCAGCTTATTTTAACTGGTATCAAGGCCTCTAAATGAAACAGCAAAAAGGTTGCTTCCCTGCAAGCTGTTAATTCCCATATTTCTTTCTCTCCAAAGGGGAAAATATTTCTTGACTTAAGAGACCTTAGAGACCTAACTGTTCTTCAATAGATAATTCTGACCCTTCCATAGGTAATAAGATAGGATTTCCATTCTTATCTTATCCACTCAAGTCAAAAAGCAAAAGAATCCTATCTTAGATGCTGTTCCTGACTGCCTCTGGTCAAAAAGCTCACAGACGTTGGCTGTATTCACTGTGCCATTCTGATGAAAATTGAAGTGGATCCAAATAAGACCTTACCTAACATTAAGCAGTATCATTTGCATGCTGAAGCAATTAAAGGCATTAAGCCTGTAATTGAAGACTATCTGAAACAAGGGCTCATTACTCCCTATACAAGTTTTTGTAATATACCCCTCCTCCCTATATGTAAACCTCATGGAAGAGGATGGAGATTTGTACAAGACTTAAGAGCCATCAATAACATTGTAATAGCCAGGCATCCTATTGTCCCTAATCCTCCTACCTTCTGTCTGCTATTCCTCCAAATAGCAAGTTCTTTGTGGTCATAAACCTTGGCAGTGCCTTCTTCAGCATGCCCATAGATCCTGGTAGTCAATTTTTATTTGCCTTTGCTTAGGATGGACAACAATACACATGGACAGTCATGCCTCAAGGCTATACTAGAAGCCTACCCTCCTTCTCTCAAATTTTAAAGGCAGATACGGTAACCTTTTCAGAAAACTCCACTTTATTACAATATGTAGATGACCTGCTCCTTTACTCACCATCTGATATAGATGGACTACATCTCTTAAGGGAACTTGCTTCTAAGGGATATAAGTCTCTAAAGAGAAACTGCAATTTAATCAGCCTCAAGTTAAATATTTGGAACATTTGATATCTAACCAAGGGTTAATGTTTGACCTAGATAGAATTAAAGGAATCCTTTCTTTCCCTGTTCCCCCGTCCAAAAGACAATTGAGGCGATTTTTAGGATTGGCTAGTTATTGTAGAAACTGGATTCCCAACTTTTCAATGATGGCTCAACCCTTATACTCTCCCCTTAATGTTGACTAGCCAGAATCCGTCAACTGTTGTGAAGAAAATCAGAATGCCTTTGAGACAGTTAAGCAGGGTCTCCTTGACACCCCAGACTTAGGACATCCTAACTACAAACAGCCCTTTTTCCTTTTTGTTCATGAGAAGGAAGGAAATGCACTGGGCGTCCTGAACATGGAGGACAACATAGACCAACGGGCTAATGGAGCCAACAATTAGATCCTGTATCTAAGGGACTACCTCCCTGCATGAGAGCCATTGCTGCAACTGCAATTCTTCTTAGGACTGCCAAAGAAACTATCATGGGCTCTCCTCTGACCATTTATGTACCCCACTCAGTGGAAGCCCTTCTGAATTCTCATCATTCTCAACACCTTTCTATTAGCAGACTGATCTCCTATGAGCTGCTTCTTCTATCCTAACCAAACATCACTATTATTCACTGCCATTCCCTCAATCCTCAATCCAGATGAAACTGATAAATATAAGGCAAGATATGTGGTTGCATCTTTAATGGAAACAATAGAGGCTGGTCTTTTGCTAGTGGCTACCTCTGCACAGCAAGCTGAACTTGTGGCCCTAACCCAAACCTGTGTCTGACTGAAGGGAAAACAGCAATATCTATACAGACAGCCGATATGCTTTGCGGGTAACTCATGATTTTGCCATGCTTTGGAAACGAAGAGGATTCTTGACCTCTACAGGTCAAAGAATAAAAAATAGTTTCTATGTGTTAGATCTTTCGCATGCCATTCAGAAACCAAGATCTTTAGCAGTGATAAAGATTCCCGGACATTCTGAGGTGAATATGGAGGAAAGTAAAGGTAATTTACTTCCTTTTTGCTGCTGACCCTTACGTTCCTTCTCCCTCTCCCTTCCCCAGTCCCTCATTTCTGGAAAAGCAATACTATAATACAATTTTCTCAGTCTTTAGCCTACTATGGTAACTTATCTGAATGTTGAGTATGTCACCATTCCCCTGCTGCATCTTTTTGCAAAGAATAATGATTCCATAGTCATACCTATGTACAATTTTTCTAATCTTCCCAATTATACTGTCACCCATGACCAGCCCCTCACCACTATTGCCTACCAGATACAACCTGTCCACCTTGTCTCGGGACCCCCTCCTTGCTTTTCCCTGTCTCCCTTCCGCCTGTCCACCTTCTACCAAGATAGAGATCTGTCTTTTACACCAATACCGATGCGCCTCCTCAAGTTCTCACTTCCTTCCTCTAACTCTTACTTCCAGGGCCTCTATAACTCCAGGTCCAAATTCAACCATTTAACACCCCTTTGTTGGGCATACTTCACATTGCCACTTCCTCTAGTCGCCCTCTTTGAGGCCTGTCAGCTTAATGGGAGCATTGGTGAACTCCCTAGGTAGGACAGATCCCTGGTTCATCTACATCCCTTGAGACCTGCCTACCAATCCATCCTTGGAATCCTCTAATGTCACTGGCTCCCTTTGTATACCCTCGGGCTACAGTTTCATATGTGACCAAGAATATTTTCCACGGGCATATGAATGCCTAGATAGCTGGAGAATGGGAGGAACTTGCCTCCTGGGACACTTAATCACTCCTTTCACCGTACTCAAGCTAATCTCTGAACAACTAGAGTCTACTGGAATAGCAGAAAGAAAAGGGCATTCTCTATTGTAGATGATTATCCTGATGAAGAACCCTCTGAATATGAGAATAATAGTTGTGGCTGTAGTCAGGGATGTGACTTTCCTGCTGGGTATTCAGGTGACCAATTCAACGGGTTCTTGAGAATTTTGGAATCTTGGACAGGAGTTAGAACCACAGATTTGGAGGTTATAATGCAAAACCTCACAAGAACTGTTAAGAGAATCACTTGCTCTGCAGCCAGAGCTATTAGGGCACAACAAAGGTCCTTGAGAACAGAACAGCCTTAGACCGCCCAAGAAGGAGTTTGCGCTATTGCCAATACCTCCTGTTGCACTTGGATTAACACCTCTATAGTCAAGTTGAATTGGAGATCACTAAGCTTTTCAAACTAGCTATATCACTTAAGGGCCACTCTAGCTTTACTGCAGGTTGGTTAAATTTCAAGTTTTCAGATTCAAGTTGGCTTCCTGCCAGTTTAGGAGCAATCTTCAGATCCAGTTTACTTGCATCTTGTTTTACTTGTGATAATTCTGATCTGCTGCCTTTTTTGTCATTTTTAAACTGTTTATGCTGTGCATTTCTCGCTGTCACATGGCTACTCAAAATGTCAAGGTCATGGTCACTTAAAGACTCGAGACTATTCAACAAACCTATTCATTGATGACCATTGAGAACAAAGCCATCATCGATGCCTTAGAACTATGAGACTTTGCCTAACATTCATTTCCTGATCATGTCATTATTGCTCAGACATGGCCAAAGCCTCTGAATACCTTACTCCTACTGATGATTGAGCATCTCACTTCCCCCCATGCGTGGGACATGAATTCCTGAAAATGAGCTTTCCTGGTGACGAGGGAAACACCAATAGATATATCAAACAGTTGATCTACAATGCTTTCTGTAAAAAAATCTTGATCAAAAGCAGAAAATGTGGACAACAATAACAAAATGGAGTAACAGATGTCAGGGCTTCTAAAATGGAGCTGGGAGGCCATTAAAGAAGTGGGACTTATGCACCGTATACAGTGTCCACAACCAGATGAACTTTTGAATTTAACCTGACTACAGAAGCTACATCCTGGAACATTTCCTATTCCAACAACGGACAGTCTGCTTAGATAGAACTCAAAGACCAATCACATACTGGCAAGTCAGCTCGTTCCTTGTCAGAACCAATCATTAATTGTTCAAAACAACTTATGTAAGTTTGTGGGTTTTGCCTTTATAAATCCCTGCCTCTTTTGTCCTCTTCAGAGCACATTTGAGTTTCCTCTCAAATCTGTCTCCCAAATTGCAATTCCTAAGACCACAAATAAATGTTTTGCTTCTCGTGCAAAGAGTTTATGCCTCTTATTTGTTGACAATTACATATCCATCTCTTTTCCCAAGACATTTAGAGACATTTTAAGACACATTTTTTTTCTAAAGTATTTTTTATTTTTAATTTTCTTAGCCTTTCCAAATTCTGCTTCCTACTTATCTTCTTGGGGGGGTCCTGATTTTTTTTTTAAATAAATGAGTGATTGTGGTAGAGAATGCTTAAAAATAACAACTTTTTGTAACACTATTAATAGGTTAAAGTAATTGAATTTAAAAATTATAAATACATGGGTTAGAGAAGCAAAAGTAAACAATATAATGAAACGGAGATTTCTGTTTTCTCTCTCTCTACAAGCATCACGCCTAAAAGATCACAATTTACTGATTTCTCTATTTATAAATTGGAGATTATGATTGTTTAGGAACTTGGATAGAATAAGTCCTCTAAAAAGCAGAGACATTACAAGGGCAAAGTAAGAATTGCTTAGAGAACTAGAAACAAGGGTAATATCACAAGATGACTTTAACTTTTACCTTACATACTTTTGAATTATTTGAATTTTTAACAAGATACATGAATTACTTTATAATAGGAAATATATTTCCATTAGATAAAAATTTTTTTATTAATTAATTTCTAAATAACTATGGATTCACAGGAAGCTGCAAAAACAAATACATACGAGGAGGTACCTTTTAACTTTCACCTAGTTTAAGGGTTTAAAACCTTCTCTATTTCTTTTTAGCATCCTTTGCAGTTGCATCCAATTGCCCTTTATAAATAGCAATTGTTTGTTTTAATTAAGATTATAGGGCCGGCCCCGTGGCTTGGCGGTTAAGTGCGCGCACTGTGCTGCTGGCGGCCCGGGTTCGGATCCCGGGTGCGCACCAACACACCGCTCCTCTGGCCATGCTGGGGCCGCGTCCCACATACGGCAACTAGAAGGATGTGCAGCTATGACAGACAACTATCTGCTGGGGCTTTGGGGGAAAAATAAATAAATAAAAAATCTTTAAAAAAAAAAAAAAGATTATAGATTTATGATCATTTTATATAAAGTAGGAATTTTTGTAAAATAAGTTCAGAATTAGAAATAAGAACTGAGTAGAGGGAGGTATGGATTTTGATAAAAGTTAATGGATAATAAAAGTTAAATCATATGTATTTAGAGTCTTATTTAATTTTAATCTTAAATTAAAAGTTCCTACAGCTAACCTTGTCTCTGGTCTGATTTTCTGTTGCCCACCACGGGCACAGCAATGCAGGGTGTGCCGTGGGGATAAGTCGCCCTGTGAAGCAGTGGGTATGCAAGACCAAGAGGGCATCCTGGATGCAGACTTTGTTCTTTATGTTGGTGCTCTGGCCACTGACAGGTGCAGCCATGAAAACATCATCTCTTATGCAGCCTATTGTCAGCAGGAAGCAAAAATGGACAGGTAAACTTTCCCCTGAGACTTATTTCCCAAGATCTAATATGGGGACTCTTAAAACAAACCACATTATAAGTGTTTAGAGTATGTACAGAAAGTTTGCATTTGCCAGATTGCCTCCAGTAGCAAGAAACAGCCTGACTGGGTGGGAGGGTGGGAGGAGTCAGGTGGTAGAACTGTTGTTGATATGGTAGTGTCAGTACCAACTCCAAAGAGGAAGTCTACTATCAAGAGAATTTTCTTGGGAAGTGAATATCTCTCTAAGAAACAATTTGAACTTTAATTTTAGCATTTCTGTGCTAAAACTGTAAGATGTTAAAAATAACTGTTCATCTAATTGTCATATCATTTTTGAAAAAATTTTATTTATTTATTTATTTTGAGGAAAATTAGCCCTGAGCTAACATTTGTTGCCAATCCTCCTCTTTTTTGCTGAGGAAGATTTCCCTGGGCTAACATCCGTGCCCATCTTCCTCTACTTTATAT
This sequence comes from Ceratotherium simum simum, assembly GCF_057802395.1. Taxonomy (NCBI): domain Eukaryota; kingdom Metazoa; phylum Chordata; class Mammalia; order Perissodactyla; family Rhinocerotidae; genus Ceratotherium; species Ceratotherium simum. The sequence goes on along the minus strand of NC_141914.1, from coordinate 26,748,715 downwards.
GGGATGCTGCCACAGCATGGCTCAATAAGCAATGCATAGGTCCACGCCTGGGATCTGAACATGCGAAGCAGAGCATGTGAATTTAACCACTACCCCACCAAGCCCGCCCCCATCATATCATTTGACATATCCTTCACTTAGCCAAATTATCACTTAAATGTGTATGTAAGGATCATTGCTGAGGTCCTAAACATTCATCTATCTGTCAAAAGATTAGCTGACTCTAAAGAGCTGTTTCGCTTCTATTACTGCGTAGTTCATTTAAGGAAAAAAATGAAATTATTTGTTGAATGAAGTAGGCAATACAGAGAAAACACTGGTATATACTTTAGAATTTACTGTCAATCCAGAAAGTGGTAAGGTCAAAATCAGCATCATGGATTATGAAAAGCAGTCTGTAACCTGTTATGTAACAGTTATGTAATTGTTGATCCATAGAATCTACTCAAAAATCTAGCTTTTGAATGTTGAAAAAGCTTAGAGTCAAATATTGAGTATATTACTGAAGAAGAAAGTGCTATGTCTTTTTGTGGGTATATATGTACTATTGTTTAGTAAAAAGAATATATATTTTCTTGTTTATATGGTTTAGTAAATAGAATATATATATTTAATGGAGTATTTCTTTTTCCCTGGGAAGCTGTTATTAAATTTATGATATTTTATAATTAATGGAATTATAAGGAAATATAGTATTTGAAGTGCTGAATGATTCTTACTTGATAAAATGAGATACTTTCTTCAAGTAGATGTCTTTGAGAAATATACCTTCATAATAGTAGTGCTACAAAATCATGGTCCTTTATCTTAATTTGAACCAAACCATATGGATCGCATGCACACATGCATTTGCAATCTCGTTTTGAATATACTGTTGAATGTCAAAAGCACATTGTAAAAGCATACATAATATGATTCCATATTTGTCTAAAAAACCCCTGTATGTACTTGAAAGGAAAAAGTCAGAAGTAGTTAGGATTACCAACCATCCCAATTTGCCCAGGACTCCCCTTGTTTTAGCACTGAAAGTCCCATATCCTAGGAAACCCCTCAGTGCTGCGCAAACCAGGATAGCTGGTCACCCTAAGAATAAAGCACCCCAAATTCTTGATAGTAGTTACCTCTGATAATGGAATCTAGTGGGGGTAGGTTATAAAACAGGGGATTTTCACTTTTTTCTTTATACATTTCCATATTATTGGATATATCCCTTTTTACAATGAGCTTTTACTTTTTTTAAATAAAAGACATGTTAAAGTGAACCTTATATATTAGGAACAGAATGGCTTCCTTGGGAAGTGGGGGGAGGGATGTAAAATCCTATGTTGAGATGGGTCTAGGTTAGTTCATCTCCTTTCAGCATCTGATAATGCTGAAAGTACCTCAAGTATCTAATTGTCTTTTGGTAAGAGCATCCAGATAGGAGTCGTCACACAGATGAGAATCCCGTAGCCCAGAGGTGCGTTTCAGTTTCATTGCACTGCTATTATGTTTGTTTAAAGCACTTTAACGTTTGGTTCACATTTGATGTGAATGAGTAGCTAAAAAAATAAAGGTTCTTTGTATCAGTGAATATGAAGCTACTCATATATGTCTTCTCATATCTGGGGAAAGGTTTTGGTTTCTTCTGAGGAGAATGTTGATGTTGGAAGAAGCAGCAGTATCTTCAGTTATCTTCTGATCTTTTTGAAGGAAGCAAAACTATCCTTCAAAACTGCTATATTGTATTAATTCATTCCATGAATATTTGAGTGCCTAATATGTTGTCAGTAGACTAGGTGAACAGAATAGACACGTCTACCTGCCACATGAACTTACAAATTACAGGAGGAGACAGATATTAGTTAAATATACTTAGAAAAAATATGTGATTTCAAAATGTAATAAATACTTTGTAGGAAAAAACAGGGTGCTGTACCATAAAAGACAACAAAAGGGGGAAACATGACGTAGATCAATTGGGCAAAGAAGCCTTCTTTGAAAAAGTGGAATTTTAGCTGTAACCTGAACATTGATAGGCTTCAGCCAGATACAAAGGTGGAAAAAGAGCTTACGTTAGGGAAAAAACCACGTGTACCGTTGCTGTTAGAAGCCACTTCAGTGGACACTGTGTTTGAGGATGAGAGCTTCAGGAGATTCACTGGAGAGGCAGACAGGGCTGTTTTATTCTAAATGCTGTAGGAAGTCCTTGACAGGTTTTAAGGCTGGCAGTGACATCCATTTTGTATTTTAGAGGTCACTGTGGCAATGTTTTGCTAATGAATTATATTCATATTTCTTCTAAGTGTAAGCCTGTTGTTTTCAAGTATGAAGAAAGTGCACTGTTTTTTACTTAATCTTATTTACTTTGCATTACAAATGTTACTTTGTAAATAGGCGATCACCATTTGGTGAAGTTTGTGGTATTACTGTGCTAAAATGTTAAGGTTGTGGTGGGAGAAAGGACCTTGGGGTTCCTTACCATTGTGTGTTTGCCACAGCTTTTGAAAGACAGGGAGATGTATGGTGGAACTTATTGAATTACTCTGGGTCCTAGTCAGCTCTTGGACTCTCAGGTTCTAGGCTTAGAAAGAGATGTAGAATTCTGTAGATTCTAGAAGGTGTAGAATATGAAAGAAGATGATGGGAAGATAAAACTCGTTATGTGAAGGAAGGCAGTGTTAGGGCAGGAGAAAGGGAATAGCGAGATGGAGATAAGAAGGTTCAGCAACTTTAGCAACCTGAATGATCTGCTTATTGTCCTATTGTGTATCTATTTTCCCTCTCTACCTACTTGTCTGTCCCTATGCCTGTAAATATAGTGAAATGCCGAAGTCAAATATGGATTTTGCAAGTAAGATAGTGTTAAAATTTAAGTTTTTCACTTTGTTCCTTTTTTTTTTTTTGGTATATATTGACATATTTTACAAATTCACACAAAGTATAATTAACTGACTATATCCTTTTGTGGGAACAGGTGTTGGCTAGCCATGCCATAGGAAAACAGAGGTATATGTCTTAAAAATAAAAGATAGTAAAAGTTAGATGTTCGGGTACAAAGTGACATTTGATATTTAGCAAAGATTTTTCTGACCTTGATTAGTTTTTGATAGAAAAGTATAAGTTAGTAAATATCATAATACATATTGTTCTGGAATATAATAAAAAATTTAATGTCTATTTTAACAGGCCAATAGCAGGATACGCTAACCTGTGTCCAAATATGATCTCTACCCAGCCTCAGGAGTTTATTGGGATGCTGTCCACAGTGAAACATGAGATTATTCATGCCCTGGTAAATTTTTCTGTTAACTACTGTTTTTTCCTTCATGCCTTGATTTTCTGCTTATTATGCTCTCATTTTGATGTATATGTTAAATTTCAAGATTATATTGGTTCTTAGATTCGTGTTCAGTAAAACTTAGTTGATTAGGCTTCTGCCAATAGAGAATTTTTTGACTAGGATAGTGGCTAGGTTGAGTTATATTACCTAAAATAATTAAACAAGTAAATCCATTGGGAAAATAGGATTTTTGAGGAAATTATTAAGCTTCTTAAGAAAAAACTGTAGTAATTTAAAAAAATTTACTTTCCTCTAAAATAACTGATATGCTGATTATAGATCTTTTTTGTCTCTTACAGAAATCTCATTTCTAAAAGTCTTCTTGGTCTATTTAGGCTTTCTAAAATGTATATGTATACTACTGATTCAGAACTTCTTCCTTTTACCCAATTTCTCCAAAATAGTGGACTTTTACCATATATCTAGGGAATTAAACGAAGTTGCCTAAGACTCTAGGAAATGTTCTCCTGATGTCATTCGTGTATTTAGAAAATAGATGGCAGTAAAATGCAGTGATTAAGAGAGAGAGTGGATCACACAGAACTAGGTGTGAATCTTAGCTCTACCACTAAAAGTCCTTAGGATCTTGTGAAATTACTTAGCCTTTGTAAGCCTGTTTCGTCTGTAAACTGAAGATAATATTGGTACATATCACAATGAATTTTTTTTCCTTGAAGATTAAATAAGACAAAACATATAAATGGCTCAACACCATGCTGTACATAGCAAGGTGTAATTAAATTAGTGGTTTTTATTTATGAGTCTTATTTAGTGAGCTATGGTGTATGACTTTGAAATGCAAGCCTAGGTCTTTAAATCACTGAATACATTGAATAACTTGGTGAAACTGTAGTGTAACCAGGTAGCACTTATGTCCTTTAGGTAAAGAGATTCTAAAATGAGTTGTCTGTTTTCCTTTTATTAAAAAAAGTGAGTCGAACTTGCTAATTGTGGTGAAAGACAAGATCATTCTAAGTTCTAAGTAACATCTTAAGCTTTAACCTCTAAAAACTTGAGATACTTGATGTTGAGACAACCAGAGAAATATAGCAGGTTTTAAGTCTAGTACATAAGTCAACATTAATGCAGAGATTATGAGTAAATTAGGTTATGAACAGGCAGTTCACAAAAGAAACATCCAACTGGCCGAGAAATGTATGAGAACATATTCAGACTTACTTTAGCAGTCAGGGAATCTGAAATTAAAGCAAGACGCCATTGAATATAAAAACATGTATGAGAATTATGCACATTGACTTCAAAGTAGTGGGTACTTCTGGGAAGAGAGGGAGGAGAGAGGGTAGGTAATGGGGCTTCAGCAGTATTTATTCTGCAGTGTTTTATTTCTTAAAAAAAATAAAAGTCTGAAGAAAATATGGCAAAATTAACATCTTAAATCCTCTTAAAGAGGATACATAAATGTCTATTACGTGTTTTTTACTTTTTTGTATATTTGAATTATTTAAAAAAATGTAAAAACCTAAGAAATTTTAAATCCTAGTTTAAGTCTCAAAACCCATCCTGAAGGGTAGTAAGAATTAAATTTTAACAAATACAAATATTCCCTATAAAGTTATATATGCTCATAGCTATCAACTACAGTCATCCAGGGTACTTTGAATATTAGATAAACCTTCTGCAATGTGAGTGCTTAGAAAAAATTTCAAGTTGATAGAGTAGAAAAAATGTGTATTTAGAATACTATAAAGGATGAGGCAAATCCTACTATTTTAAGCTTTATATAACTTTAGTGAATTGTATATCAGAAACTATATAGGTTTCCTGGTTGACTCCATTAAGTGTCCTTTGCATCTTCAGAGATTAAAAAAGAAGAAATGTAGGAATAAAAGAATAACCTGGATTCCATTAATCATTTTGGCAAGCTTCGAATGACACAGAGGCCACAGTTATGTAAGCAAAGAAATTTGCCAAAGAAATTGATTAATTAAGTGATCACTTATGATTGTTAGTTATTTGGATATAAGCTATAGCATATTCTTAATATGTAGAACATACGTAAAGAAGTAGTTACAGAAGTGCTTTGTTTTAGTTATTGGATTAGGAAAGAAAGCAAGAAAAGAAATCTCACTAATGAAATAGGAGATATCAAATGTCAGTAATTTTTTTTTGCCTATTTTCTCATCTTATTTGGGAGGGAAGGGATAGAGAACGGGAATTTGAATAACTTTATGCAAAGTATCCATTATCTCATTAAAATTGAAGACTTCTTAAAAATACTATTTAAAAATATGGTTGTAAACATACATATTTACATTGTAAAAAATTGGGGAATGGATGATTTTACACATTACCCTACCACCAAAGGAACCACAGCTAACACTTTGATGTATGTGTTTCCAGTCTTTTTTCCTAAGTGTACACACACATACACACACATATTTCCAGTCTTTTTTTTTTTTAAGTATAGAGGTATACTAAATGTGGACTTTGAGATCAAAGACTTTGAATTTTTATGAGGGCTCTTAGGAGCACATTTGATCACCCACTCCCCTACTCTAAACTGTGTTAATTGTTCTCAATAGTAGCAGTCCCTGGATGCAATTGTAGAGTTTAGTAAGTTCATGTGAGGAGATCAACTGTGATAAAAGCATTCTTAAACAATTAATGTATTGTTTATTCTACTACCAAAGAATCTTTGTTACTATTACTTTTGATTTCCTCACTTATAATTACCTCTGGTAATTGGAATTTAAAACTCATATATATGAACCACTTAACTGTTGTCCAGTTCTAATATATGAGAAGTTCTCGTGGAAGAATTGGCATGGTGTTTTATGTGGTTATGTCAGTGTTCTGTTCTGATAGGGGCATGTTATGATGTCTATAATCAGACTTGATATTTTTCATTTTAAGACATTTTGAACTTTTTCTTATAGGGTTTCTCTGCTGGCCTGTTTGCATTCTACCATGATAAAGATGGAAATCCTCTAACGTCAAGATTTGCAGATGGTCTCCCACCTTTTAATAACAGGTATTTGTTATTTTTGTTCTTATTCTCTTTTAGAAGGGTGCTAAGACTAGAATCCGAGAATCATAGCATATTAGGTGCCATAAATAATAGTGGTTTCATGACTAGCCTAAGAAAATTGTAGCTATTAAAACATGATAGGATAGAAGAGGTCATTTAGCTTCACCCTTTTCATTTTACAGATGAAGCAGTTTAGATACAAAATGCTTAGGAGACTTATCCAAAGAGCCAGGACTCTTCTTGCCAGGCAGAGCTCTTTTCCACCACATTGTGACTTGTATTACTTTACGGTATAGTCAGCCATGGGAAAATGTGGGTTGGTTGGTTATATTTTGGTTTATTAATAATCGTTGCCTATACGTGGCAATATGTACGTGTTAAATGTTTTATTTAGCACAGCGTATTAGCAGTGATCTAGAGGGACAGGGGCTAAAATAAACAATATTAAGAAACACTAAAAAAGTTTATCAAGAATTTCATATAGACTGTCAGTCACAGAACTATAACCATTTACATGCATTTATATAAAAAATAAATCTCTAAATTAAGAGCACATGTCCAAAAAAGACGTGTACAAGGATGTTCATGGCAGTTTTGTTATTAATAGCCAAAAAATGAAAACCACCCAAAGGTCCATCGATAGTAGAATGGATAAATAAATTGTGATATATTCCTATAATTGAAAACTACAAGGCACTAAAAGAGAATACACTATTGCTACACACAATAACATATATTCATATCACAGAGATAATATTGAGCAAAAGAAGTCAGATAGTCCATTTGTATGGAATTTAAAAACAGGCAATGATAAAAGACAAATTAGTGGTTTTTCTTGAGGGAGGAGGCTGTTAAATGACATAAAAGTTGAGTATAGATTGGGAAGGGGCACAAGGAAACCTTCTAGGGGTGCCAACACCGTTCCATATTTTAGAGCAGTGGTATATGGATATAGAATAAAAATTAATTAGTCTTTATACTTAAAATTTGGTCACTTTATGTGTATTTTACTTCGATTACAAAGATCTCTATTAAAATAACTAGAATTAAATAAATATTGAAACAAATAATACCTTATTCCATAATATTTTTTAGAGTACATATGAAGAAACGAAATTCTAATGTAGAAATAGATATTTTACTTCCCAGACTGTTTGTGTTCATTTGGTGGGGTGGAAGAAGTCTAGTCTTTCCTAAGAATTGTGGTCTTTATGGGAAACATACAAATGGTGAGATAGGCATCAGCTACATAGTGATGTAGGTACGGAGGAGAGAGATACCCATACGCAAGAACTATTGTTAAGCTGATAATTTGCAGTGCTTTCTTACATTCAGGATGCTCAAAAGCAGGAAATCTTACAGTATAAATGGGGATAATAGAATAATAAGAAATTCAGTTGTTCGATATATAGAGTCGGATTTGGACCAATCTATTTGGAGAAACTGTTAATTGAAGTGTGGATGGTGAAGAGGATCTTAGAGTTATTAATAGGGTAAAAGCTGTTTATTTTCTTGCTGGCTTTGTTCACTATTTATGTTTAAACATTGCCTTGCCATGGAAAAAGATAAAAGGAATTAAGAATAACCTCTCTAAGACATGGGTAAATGAACAGATATACGACTCAAAAAACATAACAAAATGTTAATTGCAGAATCTAAGTGATAGTTATTGGGTATATAGATGATCACCATACAATTCTTTCAACATTTTATATGTTTAAAATTTTTGTAAAATAATAGTAGGAAAAAAGATCCTCTGTATATTTTGTTTTATTGATGAGAATGAGAGCTTCTTAAGGTCAATGGTAGAAATAATCTAGGGAAAAAGCCAGAAAAAAATGATTTGGGTTATAGGGAAAAATCAAAATTGATATCCATCATAATTTTCTATAATAAATAAATATGTCACTTTTGTAGTGCTTTTATTTATATAAGATAGAGTCCCCAAAGTGGGATCGTTGGTTTAAAATCTATGTCCACTGTAAAGTTTAATAAAAGCTGTCGTTACTTTTATTTTAAAGGTTGTGGCAGGGCACACTCCCACCAGGGATATACGCGTGCTTTTGTAACATCTTCCCAGTACTGGATATTATAGATTTTTTTTTTTTTTAGGCCAATCTGATGGGTAAAAAAGATGGTATCTTGTTATTTCCAGAACTACTAGTGAGGTTTTAGCCATTTGCATTTTCTCTTTGTACGCTGCCTATTTATTTTCTTTGTCTAGTCTTAGGTTATTTTTCCTTTTCTAATGACTTTGTAAGAGTTTTTTATAAGTTAGAGATATTAATCCTTTTTCATATTTGTTGCAAATATTCTCCCATTTAGTTATCTTTTTATTTCATTTATCATATTTTTGCCATACAGAAAAATTTTTAAATTTTATATCATTAAATTCATCTTTTTTTCCTTTATTGCTTAAGAAAGTTTCTGCCCTCCAAAGATTATAAAAATATTCCCCTAAATTTCTTCTGGTAAATTGTTATTTGAATTTTTTACATTCATAGCTTTAATCCATTTGGAATTTATTTTTGCTTCATGTATTTTGGGAACTTTTTGTAAGGTATATATATGTTTATAATTGTTATATCTTCTTGGTAGGCTGACCTTTTCATGATTATGAAATGTCTCTCTTTGTCTCTAGTAACAATTTTTGTCTTCAAGTTTATTTTGTCTGATATTAGTATAGCCATTCCAGCTCTCTTTTTTAGTACTGTTTGCGTGGTATATCATTTTCATCCTTTTACATTCAACCTATTTTTTGTCCATGAGTCTGAACTGTATCTCCTGTAAATGTATAGTCGGATCATGGTTTTTTTAATACATTCTCTATTCTCCATTCTTTAATACATGCCCCATGCCTCCTGTGGTAGCTGCGGTTGCTGGTTTTCACCGTGATTGTGGGCTGTTGGTTTTCAAGGCTGCCACAGAGCTGGAGAGAAGGCATGGGAAACCACCACGCATCTTGTTCTTACTGAGAGTCATCCATTTTTCTTAAATAGTGCTTCCTGAATTGCTGCAAGCCTTTGGTTAATTTCCGGAGTTCTGAAATGTTGATTTGGCCAATTTTGCTGCTTTTCTCATAGCTTTCATGAAACGGAATTTTCAGAGGTCCTTACTCTGCCATTTTTGCTGACACTTGTCTGGAATTTATTTCTGTATATGGGATGAAATAGAGATTTAACTTTTGTTTTTTGCTTCGATGGATAACCAGTTTTATAGCAGTTATTAGGTAAATTATACTTTCCCACTAAATTAAAATGCCATCTTTTTTGTTTATTAAGTTTCCTTATATACTTGGCTATGTCTCTGGACTTGCTTTTGTTTTATCCAATAAATTGTTAAAAGGAAGTAATTCATTGTCATCTTAGCCAAGTATTAGCTATGTGAACATGAGCAAGTTACTACATCTCTCTAAGCTTCTGTCTCTACCTGTAAAATAGTGATGATAATCTCATTAAGGTTGTTGAAGAGATTAAATTAGAAAATGTTATCAAGTACTTTGCATGGACTTGGTACATAGTAAGCTCACGTATTTTAATTTCATATTGATATTCATAAACACATTTAAAGTGGTGATGAATTTACAAAAATGACTATCTTTTTATTCTTTAATTGCAGTCTTGGATTGTATCAATGGAGTGATAAAGTAGTTCGAAAAGTGGAGAGATTATGGGATGTTCGAGATAATAAGATAGTTCCTCACACTGTGTATCTTCTAGTAACACCTCGTGTTGTCGTAAGTATTACTGAACTTCTTCATGTCTCATGAGCCATCTGCCCTTTTCTTTCATTATGTTCCTTTCTTTACTTATCATTATTGTTTAAGAACTTATGATTAAATTTCAGAGCTTATAGTAGGAGAAATAATATGAAGGCAGTACAGTAAAGCTACAGGCCAAGAGAAATCTGAGGAAATGGAAATTTGGCAGTGGCTCTCAGGGCTCCATTCTACCCATTGCTTAAAGCCAGTCTCCTCTGTTGTGATTGATACCTCTTAGGATCACCGGTACTACTTGCATAATTGCTGGTCATTTCATTTGGAGTCTGTATTAGTCAGGGTTCTCCAGAGAAACAGAACCAATAGGATGTGGGGACAGAGAGAGAGAGAGATTTATTTTAAGGAATTGGCTCATGCAGTTGTGGAGGTTTGGAGAGTCCAAAATCTGATGGGATAGGCTGGCAAGCTGGAGACTCAGGGAAGAGTTGCAGTTTGAGTCCAAAGGCTATCCACTGGTGGAATTCCTTCTTGCTCAAGCGAAGTCAGTCTTGGTTCTATTAAGGCCTTCAACTGACTGGATGAGGTCCTTCTATATTATGGAAGGTAATCTGCTTTACTCAAAGTCCACTAATTTAAATGTTGATCTCATCTGAAAACACCCTCACAGAAACATACAGAATGTTTGACTAAATATCTGGGCCACAGTACCAAGTTGATACGTAAAATTAACCATAACAACTTCTTATTTAATGACAGAAACGTATTCTCCCTTCCTCCTTCCTTGACAACACATAGCACTTTCTGCCTTCTGAACTTTTGTACTGCTCTTGGGATATTTCCCATCCCTGGAGATCTCTAACTGAAGGACAGACAAACTGAATGAGTAAAACTGTATTCTGATGAACAACTTATTTTTCCTATGAAGACTAGATCCATAATAAGAACAGTTTGTACCTGCATTAAAATTGTTTTTGACACCAAAGTTACAAGTGTCAATCATGTTAATCTATAACTTTTTTGAAATATATGTGACTTCAAGTCAAAATCTTCAAATAGAGGGAAAAGATTAACACAAATTGTAATTTACTAGCAAAAAAGAATGTGACAGTATCAAAATATTTAATTATATTAAAACCCATATTTCTTAAAGACGTTCTGTCTTCTCAAAGTAATTATTCAGTGGCTACTTTATTATTTCCAATGTGATAAAGAGTTTGCCATTATCTTATTGTACTTTTGTAGAGTTTTTTTTTTTTTATGATTCTTAGGATGAAGCACGAAAACATTTTAACTGTCCAATTCTGGAGGGAATGGAACTGGAAAATCAAGGTGGTATGGGCACTGAGCTCAACCATTGGGAAAAGCGGTTATTAGAGGTTAGTTTATTTTAAAATTTTACTAGACATATTTATTCTTTAATAAAAGTAATTCTTACTCAAGTTATTTAAACAGTATAATAGGTAATAAAGTAAAAAATTTAAAAATCCCTTTTCCCCTTCACCTCTTCAGATCTACTTTCCAGATGTAATCACTATTTAAGTTTTTGATATATCCTCCCAGAAATGTTTTATAGATAGATAGATAGATAGGTAAGTAGATAGAGTTAGGTAGAGATAGGTACACATACTGACACACACAGTTGTTTGTTTTTTTTTAAATAGGTTCATACATTTATGCAACTTTTTTCACTTACTGATATATATTAGACATCTTTTCACGGCAGTAGTACAGGTGCTTCTCCTGTAATGCAATGTATGCTTTCCAAAAATACCTCTTTCTTCAAAATCAAACACTAAAAATAACAAGGTTTATGGGAAAAACAAATACTAGAGCACTGAGAGAAGCAATAAGTCATAATAAAAGTACTAGCTCAAGGAGCTGACCTGGTGGCATAGCAGTTAAGTTCACGTGCTCTGCTTCAGTGGCCCGGGGTTCACAGGTTCGGATCCCGGGTGTGGACCTATGCACCACTTATCAAGCTGTGCTGTGGCAGGCGTCCTACGTATAAAGTAGAGGAAGATGGGCACAGATGTCTTTTTTTGTTTTGTTTGTTTGTTTGGTTGGTTTTTTTTGGTGAGGAAGATTGGCTCTGAGCTAACATCTGTGCCAGTCTTCCTCTATTTTATATGTGGGACACAACCACAGCATGACTTGATAAGTGGTGTGTAGGTCCACGCCCAGGATTCAAACCTGCAAGCCCCAGGCCACCAAAGCAGAGCGTGCCAACTTAACCACTATGCCACCAGGCAGGCCCTGATGGGCACAGATGTTAGCCCAGGGCCAATCTTCCTCAGCAAAAAGAGGAGGAAGGGCAACAGATGTTAGCTCAGGGCTAATCTTCCTCACCAAAAAAAAAAAGAAAAAGAAGAAGTACTGGTTCAGTTTAAAAAGACATCATATTTCCAATAAATTAACTCTTATATTTACTGTAGTATTTCTTTACCTTAAACAGCAACAACAACAAAAAGCAATGGTAGCTGGATGGGAGACTATAAATGTGAGTAATGGGGACAAGAGTAAAATGTACAGAGATTAGAGAGAACCAGGCAATTAGCACTTCTAAGACAGAGCCTGTGGCCATGCTAAGCTAAGTGGAAGAGCATGGAGTGAGTAGGCAACAGTACAGCATTCCTCTGTTGCTGTGTTCAGCTGTCTTAGTGTATTTAGCTGCTATTGCTCCATTGCACAAAACATTAAAATCCAGGGACCAGTCTGGCGGCATAGTGGTTAAGTTTACGCGCTCTGCTTCGGCGGCCTGGGGTTCGCAGTTTCGGATGCCAGGCGCCCACCTACACACCACTTGTCAAGCCATGCTGTGGCGGCGTCCCATATAAAGTAGAGGAAGATGGGCACGAATGTTAACCCAGGGCCAATCTTCCTTAGCAAAAAGAGTAGTCTTGGCATGGGATGTCAGCTCAGGGCTAATCTTCCTCACAAAACAAAACAAAAAACAAAAAACCCACACATTAAAATCCAGAGAAAAATCATTATGAAATAACGCAATTCCATGTTATACTGATGTCATTCCCTTATTTACCAGTCTCACATATGCTCATTCACATTACAGAAACATATACTTTAGTAGAATAGACTACTTGAATCTACTCATTTTCTTTTCTTTTTCTTTTGTGAGTAAGATTAGCCCTGAGCTAACATCTGATGCCAATCCTCCTCTTTTTGCTGAGGCAGATTGGCCCTGGGCTAACATTTGTGCCCATCTTCCTCCACTTTATATGGGACGCTGCCACAGCATGGCTTGTCAAGCGGTGCGTCGTTGTCTCCCAGGATCGAAACCTGCGAACCCCGAGCCGCCAAAGTGGAGTGCGCGCACTTAACCACTGTGCCACCAGGCCAGCCCCACATCTAGTCATTTTTTAACAGCTACATAGTGTTATATGAATATAAAACAGTCCTGAGTTAATGAACAACTATGTTTTACATTTTTTATTTAAAAAATATAATAAGCAATCTATTTATATCTGCAATGCCTTCCAGGAGTGATGCTCCAGTGGGTGTTCTGAGTTTCAACTAAAGAATCAGTCAAACTCACAAGACCTAAACAGGCCACACTGACAAAAAATTCACTTAGAACGATACAAGAAAGACAGCACAGCATGCCAGCATGGCAGTCAGGCGTTTCTTTTGTGCTCTACACGGCAGTCTAGGGGCTATCACCCGTGCCTGTCTCCCTCCCGCTCCAACTCAAATACAGGAGCACAAGACCATAACAGAGGGGTGAAAGAACCAGCCTGGCTTAGAAGTATCATGTCCCCAATAAGAACCAATATCTTTTTGAACAGTTCCATTGATATAACTTCCAGATCCCTGTAAGGGAAATACCCATAAGAGTCACTGCACACAGAGAAGTCCCAAACTGTGGCGTACCAACAGGTATTCATGTTCATTTATTGTAATCCCAAGTCCAGAAGAATATCAGGAGGTCTTTTTTCCTTAAGTGCATTCCCCCTTTATTAGGTTTCCAAGGGAACAGAACCAGAAAGTTAACTCAAGGTCAGATTTGTTTCACAGAAAGAGAAAGGATAAAACCCTGGAAGTGGAATTTTGGGTCAAAGGGTATATACATATATTTTTATTTTTAGAGGTCTGTTTAGAACATTTAGATAGTTGCAGCTTACATACATCATGACCCAAATTAGCAAAATTATGAAAAGAGTGGAATTAATGCTTGTGCTAACTGTTCTTATCTAGATGACCACAAAGTAACAGTGATGGAAACTTATGGAAGACATATACACTTATTTCTCCCATGGAAATTTCAGCTTCTTTATTTTCCTTAAGCAATTTTCTCAAGTGATTCCCTTTAGAAAGTGGTAGATTGGCCAGAAAGGAATATTTATTTACGTTCAGTAGAAGATTTGGGAGTAGTAATTTCATTAACTGCCATCTTTCTCTGAAATCAACTTTGTGTCCTTGAACTATTTTTTTTAAAAGATGACATTAAAGTACTTGAGATAACCATCGAGTGTTCAACATAAGGATTCGAAGAATGATCAGAGTTGCCCAAATTTGGAATATGCTTCCTAAAAGACAATGAAGTCCCTACCATTAGGTGACCTCCTGGTAGGAATTTAATGATATGAATTAAAACACTGGGTAGATAGTAGACCTTGATGATATTTAGGTCCTTCATGCAACCTCCTTTGATCCTATTGATTCTATGACACTTGTTTTGAATATTAATGTATATTTCTGTGATCACGAAGTTGAAGGTTATAAATGCATTTTCTTGTAATTCAGGCAAGTATTCCCCTCCCAATATTTTGTGGGTAACTGTCTCAACCACTCCCTTTACTTTGCCTAGATAGTGTAATAGTTTTACAGTATTTTTATTTCCATATATTTATCTTCATTTTCATCAGAGTTCTAAATGCTGGTTGTCTACCACTGCAGGGAAATTATACACGTTATAGACATTTGAGGCAGAAAGTAGATTTCATTTTAAGCTTCAATCTTGTCATTTAGAGAAGGCTTCTGTATTTCACTATTTTAAGTGAATATTTTGTCACTATTTTAAGTTAAATGTCTCACACTTGAGACATTTAAATATACACTAAAGTAATCACAGAAATTATTGGGAGTTGCGAGGAGTCCAGTCTTCTAATTAAACTCTGTTGGTGATTTTCAGAATGAAGCAATGACTGGTTCTCACACTCAGAACCGAGTCCTGTCTCGAATCACTCTGGCGTTAATGGAGGACACTGGGTAAGACAGCTGTGAGAACATTGTGTGAATTATTTATTAAAATAAAATGAATGTTAAGGGCCGGCCCGGTGGCTTAGTGGTTAAGTGTGCACGCTCCGCTACTAGCGGCCCGGGTTCGGATCCTGGGCACACACCGACGCAGCGCTTCTCCAGCCATGCTGAGGCCGCGTCCCACATACAGCAACTAGAAGGATGTGCAACTACGACATACAACTATCTACTGGGGCTTTGGGGAAAAAAAAAAGGAGGAGGATTGGCAATAGATGTTAGCTCAGGGCCGGTCATCCTCAGCAAAAAAGAGGAGGATTAGCATGGATGTTAGCTCAGGGCTGATCTTCCTCACAAAAAAAAAAAAAAAATGAATGTTAGGATTAATATTAAGATGAAATGAATATTAGCTTAAGAAAATACTGACATTTTACACTGAAGTAAAATATGCTTATTCTTTGAATTTTGTGCAGTTAGCTATCCATTACCTGTACCCAACTCCATTCATTCATATTCTGTAAATATTTGAGGCCCTGAGGTATAGTAAGAACAGAACAAAATCCCTGGCATTATAAGATTTATTTTATAATAAGTAGAGGCCCTGCTAAAATGAAGGAAAGACTAATCTAAACATTTTTTTTTTTTAAAGATTTTATTTATTTATTTTTTCCCCCCAAAGCCCCAGTAGATAGTTGTGTGTCATAGCTGCACATCCTTCTAGTTGCTGCATGTGGGACGCGGCCTCAGCATGGCCAGAGAAGCAGCGCGTCAGTGTGAGCCCGGGATCCGAACCCGGGTCGCCAGCAGTGGAGCGCGCTCACTTAACCACCAAGCCACGGGGCCGGCCCTAAACATTTTTTTAATTGTAAATGAAATTGGTGATATGTAGATTCCGGGTTTTTAAAGCAGTAGAACTTTCTGGTAAAGCATACTGGTAAAGAATACTGTTTTTAAATGACTCCAATTGGAGTCTTTTTCTTGGTAGGCTCCTGAGTCCTTTTGACAAGACTCATTAGTTTTTGATATCTTCCTTGCTTTTTGGTATGGCAGGGTGTACCAGACTGATGAGCACATACCTTTTCCTAGATCTGGCGTCAGCCAATCTTCCAAAGAGCACTGGTTCCTTTTAATGGAGAAGAGTTTTAGAAACCATAACCTAGGCAATGTGTTCATTGCTACTGGGTTGTCATTACTTCTCGTAATTTTCAGTGGACCGAGTTGGGAAATTCATGTTTTTGAAAAGAAAATGCTGGATTCCTTTTAGTGGTATTATAACTCTTCCCCATTTATCTCTGAGCAAGCAATGGCCAGCAAAAGTGGTCTTGCTGCTCTGTTCAACAACCAAACAATGCTAGTTTCTTTAAGATACCAGTGGGATATAGAAGCACTGTGAAGTGTGTGAGTTGCTAGTGAAATCGTGGCACTGGGGAACTTTAAAGTATATTTCCTTTTTCTGAGGCAACACAACAGCAACATGGGCCAGATATTCCTAAGTGTCTGGCAATATTTTTAAATTGTAGATATGGAAATTAATTTTCATGAATCCATAAGACTTCAGTGTAAATTAACTAAGTTGCTTCTTCCAGTAAAAGACATTATCATTTATCCATCCAGAAACCTGGGAATGATCCTTGATGGCTCCCTCTCCCCACCTCTCACATCCAGTCAATCATAAACCTTGCTTGATTTTTAGCTCTTCTGTATCCCTGGAGTCTGTCTACTTTTTTGGTCACCACTGCCTTTATCAAGGCTCACCATTATCTTTTGCCTGGAAATAGTAGCTTTTTTTAATCTGTCTTCCTGCATCTTAAGTGGTCCCTTCTACGGCCCAAAGGCCTTCCCACGTTCTGCACAAATATCCTTTAGAAGTTTTTTTAGGCAAAGTGTCTCACATAGTAAGAAATACATCATGACTAAAGTACATACATACATGTATAATGGCTAAGAGCAAAGATGTTGACAAAGGTGCCAAGACCATTTAATGGCGAAAGAGTAGTATTTTCAACAAATGGTGCTGGGACAACTGGATATCCACATGCAAAAGAATAAACCCCTACCACACATGATATACAAAAATTAACTCAAAATTGATCAAAGGCCTAAATATAAAAACCTAAAACTATAAAACTCTTAGAAGGAAACCTAGGTGTAAATCTTCTTTGTATTGGATTAGACAATGATCTCTTAGATATGACACCAAAAGCACAAGCAACTAAAGGAAAATAGATAAACTGGACTTCATCAAAATTAAAAACCTTTGTGCTTCAAAGGACACTATCAAAAAAGAGAAAAGACAACTCATGAAATGGGAGAAAACATTTGCAAATCATCTATCTGGTAAGGGTTTGTTATCCAGAATATACAGAGATATTGCAGGTTTGGTTCCAGACCACCACAGTAAAGCAAATATTGCAATAAAGCGAGTCACACAAATTTTTTGGTTTCCAATTGCATATAAAAGTTATGTTTACACCATACTATAGTCTGTTAAGTGTGCAATAGCTTTATGTCTAAAAATCAATGTACATACCTTAATTAAAAAGTACTTTATTGCTAAAAAATGCTAACCATCATCTGAGTCTTCAGCAAGTCTTAATCTTTTTGCTGGTGGAGGGTCTTATAAAAATGCAATATCTGCAAAGTACAAAAAAATGAGGTATGCCTGTATAAAGAACTCTTACAACTCAATGATAAAAAGACAACTTAGGCCGGCCCCGTGGCTTAGCGGTTAAATGCGTGCACTCCGATGCTGGCAGCCCGGGTTCGGATCCCGGGCTCGCCCCGACGCACTGCTTCTCTGGCCATGCTGAGGCCGCGTCCCACATACAGCAACTAGAAGGATGTGCAACTATGACATACAACTATCTACTGGGGCTTTGGGGGAAAAATAAATAAATAAAAAAATTAAAAAAAAAAAAAAGACAACTTAATGTAAAAATGGGTGAAGGATTTAAAGTAGATATTTCTCCCAAAAAGATATACAAGTGGCCAATAAGCACTTGAAATGATTCTCAACATTGTTAGTCCTTAGGGAAATGCAAATCAAAACCACAATGAATTACCACTCCACACCCACTAGGATGGCTATAATCAAAAAGACAATAGCAAGTATTAATGAGGATGTGGGAAGACAATAGCAAGTATTAATGAGGATGTGGGGAAACTGCAACCCTATACACTGTTGGTGAGAATGTAAAATGTTGCAACCACTTTGGAAAACAGATTGGCAGTTCCTCAAAATGTTAAACAGATTTCCCATATCATCCAGCAGTTCTACTCCCAGGTCTATGTCCAAAAGAATTGAAAACATGTCCACACAAAAACCTATATGTGAATATTCATAGCAGCATTACTCATAATAGCCAAAAAGTTGAAACAAACCCAAATGTCTATCAACTGATGAATGAATAAACAAAATGTGGTATAGCTATACCATGGAATATTATTCACCCATGAAAAGGAATGAAATCAAGACAATGAGAAGACAAACTACAGACTGGGAGAATATATTTTCAAAAGACACATCTAATAAAGGAGTGTTATCCAAAATATACAAAGAACTCTTAAAACTCGACAAAATGAAAATGAACAACCCAATTAGAAAATGGGCAAAAGATCTGAACAGACACCTCCCCGGAAAAGATATACAGATGGTAAATAAGCATATGAAAAGATGCTCCACATTATATGTCAAAAGGAAAATGCAAATTAAAACAACAAAAAGCCACTACACACCTATTAGAATGGCCAAAATCCCTAACACTGACAACACCAAATGCTGACAAGGGTGTAGAACAACAGGAACTCTCATTCATTGTTGGTGAGACTGCAAAACGGTACAGCCACTTTGGAAGACAGTTTAGCAGTTTCTTACAAAACTAAACATACTCTAACCATAACAACCCAGCAACTGTGCTCTTTGATATTTAATCAAATGAATTAAAAACATGTCCACACAAAAACCTGTACATAGATGTTTATAGCAGCTTTATTCATAATTGCCAAAACTTGGGAGCAACCAAGTTGTCTTTCAGTATGTGAATGGATAGATAAACTGTGGTACATCCAGACAATGGAATCTTATTCAGAGCTAAAAAGAAACGAGATATCAAGCCATGAAAAGACATGGAGAAACCTTAAATATATGTTACTAAATGAAAGAAGCCAATCTGAAAAGGCTACATACTGTATGATTCCAACTATATGATGTTCTAGAAAAGGCAAAACTTTGGAGACAGTAAAAAGATCAGTGGTTGTCGGGGGTTATGGGGAAGAAGGGGTGAACAGGCAGAGCAGAGAGAATTTTAAGGGCAATGAAATTATTCTCTATGATAATGTAATGGTGGATATATGTCATTATACATTTGTCCAAAGCCGTAGAATGTACAGCGCTAAGAGTAAACCCTGATGTGAACTACAGACTTTGGGTGATTGTGATGTGTCAGTTGTAGGTTCATTGATTGCAACAAATGCAGCATTCTGTTGCAGTCTGTTGATAGTGGGGTCCGCTGTCAGTTGTGGGGCAGGGGATGTATGGAAACTCTGTTCTTTCCACTCAGTTTTGCTGTGAACCTAAAACCGCTCTGAAAAATAAAATCTGTTAAAAAAAAAAAGGAGTGAAGTACTAATGCATGCTATAACGTGTATGAAGCTTGAAAACCTTATGCTAAGTGGAAAAAGCCAGACACAAAAGACCACATGCCATTTCTGTGAAATGTCCAAAACAGGCAAATCTATAGAGACAGACAGTAGATTAGTGGTTGCCAGGGACTGGGGAGTGACTGCTGATGGCTACATAGTTTTTTGGGGGGTGATAAAAATCTTCTTAAATTAGACAGTGGTGATGGTTGCACAACCTTGTGAAGACACTAAAAACATTGAATTGTACACATTATAAGGGTGAATTTTATAGTATGTGAATTATATCTCAGTTTTTTTTTAAAAAAGCACACAAACATTGAAAGCCCTAGATTCAAATCTCAGCTCTACCACTTACTAGCTGTCCCTTTGCCTCAGTTCCTTCATCGGTAAAGTAGGGATAAACAGTGATACCTATTTCTTAGAGTTTTGTGAGACTTTAATGAGTTAATATATGTAAAGCCCTTAGTACAGCGTTGGGCACATTATAAGTGCCAACTAAGTATTAGCTATTATATATAAAACTGAACCAAAGTTTTGTGAAACAATATTTACCCTTACTAACTACAATGCAGACCTTTTTTTCTAGTCTATTAATTTTAAGAGAGAGAAAGAAATGTTAAGATCCACTAAATTGATCTCACGGTCCAGTAATGCCACTAAGAAACCCTGTTTCTAATGCTCCCCCTGCTCCCTCAGTTAACTTGTGCTCGTCCTTCTGGGTTTAAAGTTGCTTCCTCAGAAAAATCTTTCCTAATTCCCTAGACTAGCTTAGGTTTCCCTATTAATGTGCTCCTATTAGCATCTTATACTTAACCTCTGTGGTACTCATCACCCTTGTAACTTTTTTTAATATCTACCCCTCTAGATTATAATCTTCATGAGGGCAGGAACTGTGTCTTTTTATTCACTGCTGTGGCCTTAGCATTTAGCAAAGTGCCTACCATATAAGAAGTGTTTAATAACTGTTGACTTATGACACAGGAAGAGCTGCAAAGAAAAGGTATCGAGAAGGTTTAAAGAAATGTAGCTGGAGTGCCTAGCTGGTGATTGAGTAACGTAGTACTATTACTGTGACTGCATTTAGCAACCTAGACTGGATATGGTAATTCCCAAGGGAATCTAGTTACTTTACATTTTATCCATAGGGAGAAGGACCTCCTAACCTAGGCACTGCTGAAATAATTGCTAGTGTGCAAGATTGGGGGCGTCTGTTACTCTCCGGACAACTTGACCCGTTATGATACCAAGTTAGCTAGTTAACATAACTCACATTGTGGCTGAGGTTGCAGGCATTTTGATATTGGTGTGCCAAGATTCATTTATTCAGTTTCTCTCTGAGTGAAAGTTCTGTTCTTGGAAAGAGGAGAGGTTTGAAAGGTGCTATATCGCATATTTCTGCTTTTGTTTAATATTGTGGGAAGGTGGCTGGAGTGAAGGGATGATTCTTGTCATTCTCCCAGCCTTTGAGCCTATGTTTTTTTGTTTTTTTTGGTGAGGAAGATCAGCCCTGTGCTAACATCTGCCAATCCTCCTCTTCTTTTTGCTGAGGAAGACTGGCCCTGGGCTAACATCCGTGCCCATCTTCCTCCACTCTATATGGGATGCCACCACAGCATGGCTTGCCAAGCAGTGCGTCAGTGCGCGCCCGGGATCCGAACCCACGAACCCCAGGCCGCCACAGTGGAGCGCGCGCAGGCACCTAACCACTTGCGCCACCGGGCTGGCCCCTCGAGACTATGTTTTTATTTACTGTTTTGGTAATGCTAAAGGGACAAGATATAATATAAACAGATAAGAAACTATTTTGTATGATTTTATAACTTCTGTAAATTAATCTTGTCATTAAGAATAAAGAAAAAAACTAATAAAAGTAGGTTCCTTGCCTTTGATTAAATTTACCAGGAATCTAAATCAATGTGGGTTTTTTCCTGAAATTAGAACATTTTTAAAGTATTGGACATAGTATTCATTTGTCATATTATAAAGGTGTAATGTTGAGTCACAAGCAAGGCCTGTATTGATATAGTATCACAAATTCAAGGCCAAAGAAGCAAGAAACTAGGACCAACTGAATCAGATTAGGAAAAAGCTAGCCAACTGGTAATTCCACTCTTTCTTCCCCAGTTTACTCCCTTCTCTTTTTCTCTCATTCTCTTTCTGTTTCTTTGGCCTTTACTCTCCTTGTCTTACACCTTAACCACTTTTTACTCTGTGACTTCTATCATCTTTGAAAATTTACATGGAAATGTGCTTTGTTTTTGTGTTTGTTTTCGAATATGGAAGTACCCTCACCGTAAGACTGAAGTCTCCCAATCCCTGGGCAGCCAGGGCTTTGTGTGTAAATGCTCATCTGTATTAAGGTCCAGTTTGCTCATTGTTGAGATTTGTAATTGGTATGCTGGAGTTGTTTTTAAAATGACGGTAATGAAAAGTGCTTTGTTTGCATTATTTCCACAGTTGGTATAAGGCTAATTACAGCATGGCAGAGAAGTTGGACTGGGGCCGAGGAATGGGCTGTGACTTTGTCAAGAAGAGCTGTAAATTCTGGATTGATCAGCAGAGACAAAAGTAAGAACGCATTTCCTCATAATATCTTTGGTAACACAATTTATTTCTAGTTTTGTTCTTTATCCTGAGCCTACGTCAGTATTTTCAAAATGTGGTCTAAATAGTTGAGTTTCAAAATGTGTAGAAAACCATCTATGGCGCTTGGTGATAATATTATAATAAATAGCTGCAGTATTGTTTTAAATCACATAGTAAAAGAATCTAAAGTGTGAGAGCCAGAGCCATAAACATTTTTGTTTAGCTTATAATTCATAAATATATATTTATTGAAAAATTTTTGCATATTCTATCATTCTTATTGTTTTCTTCAGAGAATGCATTCATAAACATAGATGAAACTGTTGATTCAGTATCAAAAAATGTAAAGGTACTTTTGAATAGTAGTTCTCAAATCTGGATGTGTATCATAATCACCTAGCAAGCTTTTCTTAAAATACATTCTCCAAGTTTGGGGGATACACACACATACACACGTTTATTTGTTTATACGTATGTTTATATATTTATAGATATATATTGTTTTAACTTTTTTTTTTTTTTTTTTTTTTTTTTAAAGATTTTATTTATTCAGTTTTTTCCCCCCAAAGCCCCAGTAGATAGTTGCATGTCATAGGTTCACATCCTTCTAGTTGCTGTACGTGGGACTCGGCCTCGCGTTGGAGGGAGAAGTGGTGCCTCGGGGCGCTCCCGGGATCCGAACCCGGGCCGCCAGCATCAGAGCGCGCGCACCCAACCGCCAAGCCACGGAGCCGGCCCTGTTTTAACTTTTTATTTTTAGATAATTGTAGAGTCACATGCAGTTGTAAAAAATATATGCAGAGATCTCATGTACACTTTATCCAGTCTTCTTGATTGGTAACATCTTGCAAAACTATAGTACAATATCTCAACCAGGATGTTTACCTTAATACAGTCAGATACAGATCCACAGGGATCTCTCATGTTGCCCTGTTATGGTCATACCCACTTCCTTCCCACCCTAGTTTCTCCTTAACCTCTGGAAACCACTAATCTGTTCTCCATTTCTATAATTTTATTATTTCAAGAATATTATATAAATGAATTCATACTGTATATAACCTTTTGGGATTGGCTTTTTTTCACTGAGTGTAATTTTCTGGAGATTCATCCAGGTTGTTGTGTATATCAATGGTTTGCTCAATTTTATGGCTGAATAATATTCCATAATATGGATGTACCACAGTTTTTTTAACCATTCACATGTAGAAAGATATCTGGGTTGATTCCAGTTTTTGGCTATTTGAGTAAAGCTACTATAAACATTCGTTTACAGATTTCTGTGTGAATATAAATCTTCATTTCTCCAAAATAAATACCCAGGAGTGCAATTGCTGGGTCATATGGTAGTTCCAAGTTTAGTTTTGTAAGAAATTGCCAAATTCTCTTTCAGAATGGCTATGCCATTTTATAATCCTACCAGCAATGTATGAGTGATAACAGTTTCTCCACATCCTCTCCAGCATTAGGTATTGTCACTATTTTTTATTTTAGGTATTCTGAAAGATAGTAGTGATATCTCATTGTGGTTTTAATTTGCAATTCCCCAATGGCTAATGAGTTGAACATCTTTTCATGTGCTTATTTGCTGTCTGTATATCCTCTTTAGTGAGATGTTTCTTCATGTCTTATGCCAATTTTTTAATAGGATTGTTTGCTTTTTTCTGTTGAGTTTTGAGAATTCTTAAAGATTTTTATTTATTTATTTTTCCCCCAAAGCCCCAGTAGATAGTTGTCTGTCACAGCTGCACATCCTTCTAGTTGCTGTATGTGGGACGTGGCCTCAGCATGGCCGGAGAAGCGGTGCGTCGGTGTGCACCCAGGATCCGAACGCGGGCCGCCAACAGCGGAGCGCGCGCACTTAACCGCTAAGCCACGGGGCCGGCCCGAGTTTTGAGAATTCCTTATGCATTCTTTTTTGTTGTTGTTGTTAGGAAGATCAGCCCTGAGCTAACATCCATGCCAATCCTCCTCTTTTTTTGCTGAGGAAGACCGGCCCTAAGCTAACATTTATTGCCAATCCTCCTCCCTTTTTCCCCAAAGCCCCAGTAGATAGTTGTATGTCATAGTTGCACATCCTTCTAGTTGCTGTATGTGGAACACTGCCTCAGCATGGCCAGACAAGCGGTGCATCGGTGCGCGCCCGGGATCCGAACCCAGGCCGCCAGTAGCGGAGTGCACGCACTTAACTGCTAAGCCACGGGGCCGGCCCCTCTTTATGCATTCTAGATACTAGTCCTTTGTCGGATATGTGGTTTGCACATATTTCCTCCTAATCTGTAGCTTGTCTTTTTATCCTCTTAATAGGATCTTTTGTGGAGCAAAAGTTTTTAATTTTGATGAAGTCCAAGTTGTCAGTTTGTCCTTTTATGAGTCAAACTTTTGATGTCAAGTCTAAGAACTCTTGGCCAAGCCCTACATCCCAAAGATTTTATTTTATTTTTTTCAAAAATTTTATTCGTTTAGGGGCCGGCCCCGTGGCCGAGTGGTTCAAGTTCCGCAAGCTCCACTTCAGTGGCCCGGGTTCACGGGTTTGGATCCTGGGTGCAGATCCTGGGTTCGGATCCATTCATCAGCCATGCTGTGGCGGCATCCCACACACAAAATAGAGGAAGACTGGCACAGATGTTAGCTCCAGACAAATCTTCCTCAAAAAAACAACAACAAAAAAATCTACTGTTTTATATTTAAGTTTGTGATCTATTTTGAGTTAATTTTTGTATAGGATGAGAGACTTAGGTCAGGGTTCATTTTTTGTGTATGACTGTCCAGTTGCCCCAGCACCATTTCTTGAAAAGGCTATCTTTCTTCCATTGAGTTGGTTTTTTACCTTTGTCAAAACATCAGTTGTGTGTATTTATATGGGTCTGTTTCTGAGTTCTCTATTCTGTTCCGTTGATCTATGTGTCTGTCACTCCACCAGTACCACACAGTCCTTGATCACTATAGCTATAATAAGTCTTGAAATTTGGTAAACTGATTCCTCCCACTTTATTCTTTTTCAAAATCCTTTTAGCTGTTCTAGTTCCTTTGCCTTTTCGTATACATTTTAGAATAACCTTGTCTATATCTACAAAAAAATCTTGCTGGGCTTTTCCTATGAATTGCATTAAACCTGTATATCAATTTGAGGAGAATTGACATCTTAACTATATTGAATTTTTTGATCCATGAACACGGTAGGGGGAAAACATTCAGTCTTTCATCATTAAGTATTAAAAGTTCCCCTCTATTCCTATTTTTCTGAGAGTTTTTATCATGAATAGATGTTGACTTTTGTCAGATGCTTTTTCTGCTTTGGTTGATACAATCATGTGATTTTTTTTTTTTGGCCTATTAATATAGTGGATTACATTGATTGATTTTCAAATGTTAAACCAGCCTTACATCACTGGGCTAAGCCCCACTTAGTGATGGTGTATAATTATTCTTTATATTGCTGAATTCTATGTACTAATATTTTGTTATGGATTTTTCTGTCTGTGTTCGTGAGGAATATAGTACAGTCTTTGTTTCTTTTTTGTACTGTCTTTGTTTTTTTGTATCAGGGTAATACTAGCTTCATAAAATGAATTGGAATGTATTCCCTCCTCTTCTATTTTCTGGAAGAGACTGTTGAATTAACAATTGGTGTTAATTCTTCTCTAAATGTTTGGTAGAATTCTCCAGCGAAACCATCTGGGCCTGGAGATTTCTCTTTTGGGAGTTTTAAAATTATTAATTCAACTTCCTTAATATTTGTAGGGCTATTTATATTACTATTTCATATTGGATGAATTGTGGTAGTTTGTGTTTTTTGAGGAATTGGTCCATTTTGTCTAAGTTATTAAATTTATGTGTACGGAGTAGTTTATAGTAGTTCTGTATTATTGGTTCGGTATCTATAGGGTCTGTCTTGAGATCCCATTTCATTCCTGATATTGATAATTTGCATCTTCTCTCTCTGTTTTTCAGTTTTGCTAGAGTTTTGTCAATTTTATTGATCAATAAAAAAAGAACTATCTTTTTGTTTCATTGATGTCTTCTGTTGTTTTTCTGTTTTCAAATTCATTGATTTCTGCTTTTATCTTTATTATAGACTTCCTTAAGCTTGTTTTTGGTTTATTATTCTCTTCTTTCTCTAGATACTAGATTTATTTATTTTAGATGTTACATCTTTTTAATGTATGTATTTAGTGCTGTAAATTTTCCTCTCAACATTTCTTTAGCCATGTCCCACAAATTTCAATATGTTATTCATTTTACTGATAAGAAAAAAGGTTGAGACAAATGACTTGCCCAGGGTCATATGGTTGATGAGAGATGGAGCTGGGACTTGAACTTCTCTCTCCAAGTCCAGTGCCTTCCCCACTAAATCACAGGTACTTCTTGTGTTGTAGAAGATGTTATTCTTATCTTTCTCACCTGGGTTAGGTCTCAAAGCTGTTTAAATTACTTACACTTTCTGACATCTGGGTTATAACCCTGCTGTGAAAAGAGCTGCTTATAAGCAGTAGCAGGAATCACCTGCAGTGACTTTTGGGACAGCTAGTTAAATCCAACACTACAACTTGATCTGCTAGTATAGTGGTTCCCAAATTCTTCTGTGCATTAGTATCATTTAGAGAGATTTAAAAAATCGCCATGCCCACACTGCACCTGATACCAATTAAATCAGAATGTCTGGAGGTGAGAATCAGGCACTGGTATATTTTTTAGAGATCCCCAGGTGACTTAAATGTGCAGCAAAGTTTGGGAACCACTGTTCCAGTGTGTTGAAGGAAGTATATAACTAACATTGCAGCTGCAAGAGCTTAGAGAGATTTTTTTTTTCCTTTTAACAGCTGCAATTTTATTTGGTCCCCTTTGGGTCCCAATTATAGGATCACCTAAAACCAAAAACAGAAGGAAATTTCCTCTGCTCCATTCTTAAAAACTAAAGCTGTTGGTCCTCTGAATTCTCTCCTGTCCTTTCAACTGTAATCCAGAGGTTGGTAAATTTTTCCTGTAAGGGGCCGAATAGTAAATATTTTAGGCTTTGAGGGTTGTACAGTCTCTGTCACAACTACTTAGCTCTACTTTTGTGCGTCAAGAGCAGCCATAGACAAAACAAATGGGCATGGCCATGTTCCAATAATACTTTATTTACAAAAACAGGTTGTAGGAGAAACAAAGAGACAAAAAAGAGGTTGTGTGTAGGATTTGACCCAAGAGTTGAAGTTTGCTAATCCCTGTCATAAGCATTCAAATGTCCCACTTGTGAAACATTGATGTCCAGAAGTATTTGCAGGACAGAATCCAACTTCTAGCACCATAGGCCCAGCCTGGCTATATCCCTGAGTGACCTTAGAGATTCTAGCATGACCCTTCTTGAGCACAGGGGCTGGTGCTTAGCTTCAGCTGTGATACCTCTCCTTCTCCATTGTTGAGTGACTGGGTGTGAGAAGGGAATGGTAGAGCATAGGGAGAGCCATACTTATTTGAATCACTTGATTCTGTGCACACAAAAAATAAGGTTCTTTCTATGTTTGAAACAATTAAAAATGATAAATTACCAAACTCCTCTGCCTAGCTTATTTGACATTAATATCAGCTCTAGAGCTATACTGTCCAGTATGGTACCACTAGTCATATGTGGTTATATGCTTTATATTAATTAAAGTAAAGTAAAATTTAAAATTCAGTTCTTCAGTTGCACTAGTCACATTTCAAGTGGTTAATAGCCACTACATGATTAGTATCTACTGTATTGGACAGTGGAGATTCATTGCAGCAAGTTCTATTGGGTAGTGCTGCTATAGCATTTGTGAGCCATGAATCTTGAACAACTCTAACTTTGGAATTTTTAAAATCAGTATTTTTTTAACATCCTTATTACTCTTTATTCATTTAGCCAAAACTCATTTTTAAATTAATTTAAAGTAAATATAATGTACTATTTTGTTTTAGAGAAAAAGGAAATGAATTTCATGGTATCGAGAAAATGACTTAGTAAGAACTACTGGTCATATTCATTGGAAACTTCATCGTAGAAAATTATAAAATTACCTTATATGAAGAGTTGATAAAAATGGTGTGGACAGTGAGATTACGTTTATTGAATAACTTATATGTGCTAGGCACTGAGTGCTTATAGTTGAAGCTCAGGAAAGTTAAGTAAACACCAAGGAAGCTGGTATTTGAAACCAAGCCTGTGTGATGACTTCAGGACCTTTGCTTTCCTATTACACTCTGCTGCTTCAAGTTTACCAAAGACTGTGGTAGGTATTTTACACATTTTATCTCAAGAAGCTGTAATTCCCTAGATATGTTTTATTGCTATACTATGTTAAGTTAAATGAGGCAAGTATCAATCTTCCTTAAAATAAGAAATCTAACCTAGGCTTCTTTTCCTTAACAAGCATGTGGGGGGGGCTGGCCCTGTGGCTTGGTGGTTAAGTGCGCGCGCTGCGATGCTGGTGGCCCGGGTTCGGATCCCGGGTGCGCATCAAGGCACCACTTCTCCGTTCATCCTGAGGCCGAGTCCCACATACAGCAACTAGAAGGATGTGCAGCTACGACATACAACTACCCACTGGGGCTTTGGGGGGAAAAAAAAAAAAATTAATAACAAGCATGTGGGGGAAGAGGAAAAATACCAGTGATCCTATTATAGTTTGGCAGACCAGTCATAATAGGATTTAGGAATACTAGAAATTCCTTTAAAACATTACTATTGTGACATTAATATAATTTGTATTATAATTATCAACAAGATGACTAATCAGAATTATAGGTTTGTTTGAAGGTTATCTTTACAGAACAATGCAACAGATTCTGATGTCTTTGGAGAATTGCAAGACCTCTTTTTCCAAATTATACTTCCAAGATTAGATTTAACAGAGAACAGAACAAGTTGTAACAATTATGAATATTCACACAATCTTCATTTTGCACAGGAAAACAAGATTGTCTTGTGAATGTTTTCAGTTTAACAAATTGTCAAACAAAATTCTTTGAATTAGCTTATGGCGTAGAAAAAATTTCACTCTTTGTAGCTGGAAGACAGAGGGGCCATCATCTCCATCTCTTTCTGAGACTCCATTTGGTAATTATAAAGATTTGTATTTTTAGGCAGGATTTGGAATTTCATTATTTGTCATTAAAAATGCAAATCAGGTCTGCAGAACTCCATTTTACTGGCAAAAATGAAGAAAGATAAATAGGATTTTATTTAATAGCAGTGAAATAATGTTATAATGCGTCTAGCATTAATCTTTCACATCTAACACCGGCTCAATACAAGATTGACATAAGGGAAGCCATATTGTAGAAAGGAAACCATATTGTAACTTTGAATGACCTCTGATTAACTGACATGCTCTGTGGATTTTATGGCCCCTCCCAGCTGCAGTAAGTCGATAACTCTGTTCTTTTGAGTTCCTTAGGAATGCAATGAACCCTGGGCAGAGAGTCTATGCTGACAGACATCATCAATGACCCCTAAAAGATCAGGGTATAGGGTGTTGCTCCAGTCTCTGATGCATGTCTGATAAAACAAAAGACTACCAGAAGCTAAGACAAGATGTCTGCCTCCACCCGGAGATCAGATGGATGCCCCACCCTGAGAGTAGATGTCTGCCTCTACCTGGAGACCAGATGGATGCCCCATCCTGAGAGTAGATGCTTGCCCCACGCAGAGACCAGCCCCCTATATAACTGGCCTTTAGTCTTTGTTCTGTAAGATAGTTTTTTTCTGACATTAGTCGGCCATCTTCCCTCTTGCTAACAAGCTGTAATAAATAGTCCTTTCTCTTCTACCTTCTTGCCTCTTGACTATTGGCATGTCTTGCGATGGGCAGGTGACCCCCCCACCCCTTGGGCAGTAACACATTTACTTTAAGCATTTTCTTTTACCCTTTGAAAAATAAGTTTATAACCTGCTTCAGCAATTAGTTTTAAGCTATTAAAACATATTGAAATTGTAATGGAAAAGACAAGCCCTAGAATAGACCTGTAGTATTTTCTGTAGTTTGATGCCATGATGTTTATCTTTGTGTGTAGGAGGCAGATGCTGAGCCCTTACTGTGACACACTCAGAAGTAATCC
Organism: Ceratotherium simum simum; assembly: GCF_057802395.1. NCBI lineage: Eukaryota > Metazoa > Chordata > Mammalia > Perissodactyla > Rhinocerotidae > Ceratotherium > Ceratotherium simum. Next base: position 26,718,181 of record NC_141914.1, on the reverse strand, counting down.
ATTGCAGCTAACCTGCAGGCAGGACCAGAGGGCAGTTGCAGTGTGTAATTTGCAGAAGTTTCCAAAGCCTTTACCTCGAGAGTACCAGGTAACACTTGTTTTGGGCACAATTTTGAGAATCAACTTTTTAAAAACAAGTCTTCATTTTGAATTAGAAGAGTGAATTCTCTTACGTTTTTCAATTTATAAGGCCCCATTTGTTTTCTCTAAGTTAGAAAAAACTGAAGAATTCCTCCATTTCTTTATAACCAGTGTGCTAATTGACAGCAATTGATTTATTAATCTAGCAATGCCTTGTAGTAATGGTAAGAGGCATTTAGAATATTTATTTATTCTATTTTTAAACTGTTTGTATTTTCTTTCTAATTGTTTCCAAAGTCTTTGTCTTTAATTTCCTCTAATTTACACAGAAAACAAGGTTCTTTAAAGAAAATAACTGAAGTACTCTAATCCAACTAATTAGAAAGCTTGGAAGTTCTGCTTTAGAAAAAGTTTGACTCGTGGGATCTAAAAGGTGAAGGAAATGGTCCCCCATGTTCAGTCTTAATCTCTGATTTGACCTTTAGTTGTTTGTTGCAGTGGCTCTCTCTAAACAGCCTCAGCTCTGCCATTTTACAAAGGACCTTTAGGCAGAAATGATATCTCAGAAATGGCAGAACTCAGGAAAACTGAGCAACTCACCAAAATGGTGGGGGCTCTCATCTTAAATACCATCTTCAGCTAAAGACAAAGGAGGATGTTAGGGGTGGGGGGAGTCAGTTATGGGAGATTACCAGAAAAGCACAGTAAACAAAAGTAAGGTTATTGTTCAGATTTAAGTCCTTGCCTTCTGAATTAATAAGAGTTTCTAGAGATAAGGTCATCCTGCCTTCTTCCTGGCATGGAGAGGGAGATACCTTTATAAATAGATATTTCCCTTACAAATGTAAATGTCTCTTACAAAGGATAACTTCTACCTTTACTTGGTTTTCAGTGCTTTTCCTATGTCTGCAGTTTTTAAGAGTAACCAGCCCAAAATAATCCTCATGCCAGAGACACATTTTGGGGTGGCTACTTCTGATCCCCCGCAGTGTAAAATGTGAAATCTTTAAAATTTATCTGGTACCTTGTTCCTTTGGTGTTCAAAGTATTTTATATATATGATCTCATTCATTTTCTCACAGTTTTATTTTTTGAAGTTTGTCAAAACAACATATAAATTAAGTCTCCTAAAAACACTTGAAGTACATTATATTTAAATATCTTAATTCTGTGCATTAGTTTTGTGGTTTGTCAACTCTTAACACTCTTCCTATTCACCCTTTTAAAACATTAGTCAAAGTTGTCATCTAATAAAAAACTTAGACTAATTTACTTACCTTGCTTATTTCTAAAACTATAACAACCTCAAAATACCCCTTAGATAGTATATTACTATCTTTGTGTTGTACCACATATGAAGAAAAGTACATTAATATCTTCTTTGTGTTATACAGCATTATAAGGTTGCTATAAATTGCCTGTGGACTTTGTTTGGATTATACAGAAAGTTTTTACTCTCCTGTCTTCCTAATAATTTTTTTTATAGTACTTTGACGAACTCAGTGGAATACCTGCAGAAGATTTGCCTTATTACGGTGGTTCAGTAGAAATTGCTGACTACTGCCCTTTCAGTCAAGAATTCAGCTGGCATTTAAGTGGTGAATATCAGCGCAGCTCAGATTGCAGAATATCGGAAAATCAACCAGGTTAGTAGTCTAGTGAAATGAAATGTTATTTACGTATTAAATTACATATCAGCAATATAAAATAGTGGTGACAGGCACAGACTCTGGGACCAGACTGAGTTTGTGTTGTTGTTCCACTGCTATCCATCTGTTGGAAGTAACGTAACTTCTCTGCGCCTCAATTTCCTCCCCTGTACAAAGGCGATGATAATATCTTTCTCATAGAGTTGTTGTTAGAATTAAATGAATTAATATAGTAAGTGCTTAGAACTATGACATATAAGAAGGATTGTTAGCTATTATTAGATACACTTGTGTGTGTGTGCATACACACTGCTTTCTAGTAATACCATATATCTACATGACACTTTTCATTTGCAAAGCATTTTCATTTTTATCATTTTGTTTTATTCTTCTAAAAACCTGATGAGAGACATAAAGAAGATATTATTGAATTTCACAGATGAACGAAGAGACACTAAGTGATATATTTAATTGGTATCAGTGCAAGATCCTCCAATGCAGAGCTCTTTTTATTAAATCATATTAGGTATCCTATTTTTTTCCTCGCCTGAGGAGTGTGCATTTTATGTGATTTAGAAGTAACACGTCATTCTCCAGATATCAGAATAATACTATTTTCCCATGGCTAGTAAATATGTATTGCCATATTATTTATTCTCTTTTAATACGTGTAAATGAACAGATCATCAAAGGAATAAACAGTATGGCAATTGGATATTCAAAACTAATAATTATAGCTCATACTAACCACCTTTGTAAACAAAATGTTCTCACATTTGATATGTTAATAAAGAGCAATAAGTAGTTTTTTTCTCTGGGGTCATCAAAATTTTTAAGCTGGTCCTTTTTTCCCCCTTTATTCCATATTTTATTATAGACTAAGACATTTAAATTTTAAATTTCCATAGTGTTTTTTCCTTCTATTCTTAAACCTGGCAGATTTAACTGGATTTATACAGTAATGTTTTTCATCACTTACCTACTTAATAAATGTCTAAAGACATATGATATAACTACTCAGCAGTTCTGTGTTAAAGCAAAGAAATGCACAGATCTGTCAAGTATGAGTTTGCCAAAGATATAGTAGCACATTTTATTGTTTTAGAGCTGGAGTTGGCAAACATTTTTTATAAAGAACAAGATAGTAAATATTTTAGGCTTTGTGGATCAACAACAGTCTCTGCTGCAACTATTCAACTCTGCTGTTATAGTGTTAAAGCAGTTATAGACAATATGTAAGTGAATGAGTGTGGCTGTGTTTCAATAAAACTTTATTTATAAAAACAGGTAGTGCTCAAAATTTGGCGAAGGGTTCTAGTTTGCTGACCCCCTTTTTATATTTGACACTGACCACTATGTTTTTCAAGGACTTTGAAATACTCAAAAATAAAAGAAATAAAGAGTTCTGTTTTATTCTGTTTTACATTTTCTTTCTTAGCTTATACAATTAAGATTTTTCAAAACTGACATAAAATAAAATACTTATCTTTGTAATATTTCAAAATGGGCTAATTGAGCTCTCTGCTTTCAAAAGATGAAACTTACTTGTATTAAGTGTAAAGAGAGCAAATTATTGCTAGGGTTTAGGAGTCTCATCCCTTTGCCCATTAACTATTTAGAGGTCGTTTAGTCCACCTCATACCTCTGCAGGTTTCTGCTTAGTCTGAAACTAGATCAGCATGTTATTTATGGACTTGCAGGAGATGGCATAAAGTGAAAATTCAAGAGAGTTTTGCAAAAGTTGCAACACCCCAAAAAAGCCTTCATAAATCACTTGGCCTCCTCCTACCATGGGTCACTTGGGAAGTTACTGCTACCTAGGCCCCGAGTGACGATGGTTCTTAGTGCCATTTCCTCTATTTATCAAACTTAGATACTTTAGGCCTGGTTTTATCTCTTGTTTCTAATATAATAATTTTCTCCTACTAATTCCTTTGTTGAGAACCCAGTTTGAGTTTTGAGCCCTGTTTCTCTTGACTTTTTTCATTGAAAATTTCCATTAAACATGTTTGATGTTAAAAGCAACTTTTAATCATAAGAAAGGAATGCTTCATTCCATCCAAAAACCGAAGAATACACGTTCTTTTCAAATGCACATGGAACATTCTCCAGGATTGATCACATATTAGGCCACAAAACAAGTCTCCATAAATTTAAGAAGATTGAAATAATACCAAGCATCTTTTCTGACCACAACAGTATGAAACTAGAAATCAACTATAGGAAGAAAATCAGAAAAGCCACAAATACGTGGAGATTAAACAAAATGCTACTGAACAACGACTGGGTTAATGAAGAAATCAAAGAAGAAATCAAAAAATACCTGGAGACAAATGAAAATGAAAATACGACATGCCAGAATTTATGGGATACAGCAAAAGCAGTTCTAAGAGGGAAGTTTATAGCGATACAGGCCTATCTCAACAAACAAGAAAAATCTCAAATAAACAACCTAACAATGCACCTAAAGGACCTGGAAAAAGAAGAACAAACAAAGCCCAAAATCAGTAGAAGAAGGGAAATAATAAAAATCAGAGCAGAAATAAATGAAATAGAGACCAAAAAAACAATAGAAAAAATTAATAAAACCAAGAGCTGGTTCTTTGAAAAGATCAACAAAATTGACAAACCTTTAGCTAGACTGACCAAGAAAAAAAGAGAGAAGACACAAATAAGTAAAATCAGAAATGAAAGAGGAGAGGTTACAACAGACACCTCAGAAATACAAAAGATTATAAGAGAATACTATGAAAAGCTGTATGCCAACCAATTCGACAATCTGGAAGAAATGGATAAATTCTTAGAATCATACAACCTTCCAAAACTGGATCAAGAAGAAGTAGAGAATTTGAATAGACCAATCACCAGTAAGGAGATCGAAACAGTAATCACAAACCTCCCCAAAAATAAAAGTCCAGGACCAGACGGCTTCCCTGGTGAATTCTACCAAACATTCAAAGAAGACTTAATACCTATCCTTCTCAAACTCTTCCAAAAATTGAGGAGGGGGGGAAGCTCCCTAACTCATTCTACGAAGCTGACATTACCCTGATACCAAAACCAGACAAGGACAACACAAAAAAAAGAAAATTACAGGCCAACATCACTGATGAACATCGATGCAAAAATCCTCAACAAAATACTAGCAAATCGCATACAACAATACGTTAAAAAGATTATACACCATGATCAAGTGGGATTTATTCCAGGTATGCAGGGATGGTTTAACATTCGCAAATCAATCAACGTAATACACCACATTAATAAAATGAAGAACAAAAATCACATGATCATCTCAATAGATGCAGAGAAAGCATTTGACAAGATCCAGCATCCATTTATGATAAAAACTCTGAATAAAATGGGTATAGAAGGAAAGTACCTCAACAAAATAAAGACCATATATGAGAAACCCACAGCTAATATCATCCTCAATGGTGAAAAACTGAAAGCTATCCCTCTAAGAACAGGAACCAGACAAGGATGCCCACTGTTACCACTCCTATTTAACATAGTATTGGAAGTCCTAGCCAGAGCAATCAGGCAAGAGAAAGAAATAAAAGGGATCCAAATTGGAAAGGAAGAAGTGAAACTGTCACTATTTGCAGATGACATGATTTTATATATAGAAAACCCTAAAGAATCCACCAGAAAACTTTTAGAAGTAATAAACCAATATGGTAAAGTTGCAGGATACAAAATCAACATACAAAAATCAGTTGCATTTCTGTACACTAACAACGAAGTAGCAGAAAGAGAAATTAAAAATACCATCCCATTTACAATTGCAACAAAAAGAATAAAATACCTAGGAATAAACTTAACCAAAGAGGTGAAAGATCTGTACACCGAAAACTATAAAACATTTCTGAAAGAAATTGAAGAAGACACAAAGAAATGGAAAGATATTCCGTGCTCTTGGATTGGAAGAATTAACATAGTTAAGATGTCCATACTTCCTAAAGCCATCTATAGATTCAATGCAATCCCTATCAAAGTTCCAACAACATTTTTCACAGAAATAGAACAAAGAATCCTAAAATTTATATGGAACAACAAAAGACCCCGAATAGCTAAAGGAATCCTGAGAAAAAAGAACAAAGCTGGAGGCATCACACTCCCTGATTTCAAAATATACTACAAAGCTATAGTAACCAAAACAGCATGGTACTGGCACAAAAACAGACACACAGATCAATGGAATAGAATCGAAAGCCCAAAAATAAACCCACACATCTATGGACAGCTAATCTTTGACAAAGGAGCCAAGAACATACAATGGGGAAAAGAAAGTCTCTTCAACAAATGGTGTTGGGAAAACTGGATAGCCATATGCAAAAAAATGAAAGTAGACCCTTACCTTACACCATACACAAAAATTAACTCCAAATGGATTAAAGACTTGAATGTAAGACCTGAAACTATGAAACTTCTAGAAGAAAACATAGGCAGTACGCTCTTTGACATCGGTCTTAGCAACATCTTTTCAAACACCATATCTGACCGGGCAAGAGAAACAATAGAAAAAATAAACAGGGGCCGGCCCCGTGGCTTAGCGGTTAAGTGCGTGCTCTCCGCTGCCGGCGGCCCGGGTTCGGATCCTGGGTGCGCACCGAGGCACCACTCCTCCAGCCATGCTGAGGCCGCATCCCACATACAGCAACTAGAAGGATGTGCAGCTATGACAGACAACTATGTACTGGGGTTTTGGGGGAAAAATAAATAAATAAAAAAATCTTTAAAAAAAAAAATAAACAAATGGGACTACATCAAACTAAAAAGCTTCTGCACAGCAAAGGAAACCATCAACAAAACAAAAAGACAACCTAACAATTGGGAGAAGATATTTGCAAACCATACATCTGATAAGGGCTTAATCTCCAAAATATATAAAGAACTCATGCATCTCAACAACAAAAAAGCTAACAACCCAATTAAAAAATGGGCAAAAGACCTGAACAGACATTTCTCCAAAGAAGATATACAGATGGCCAACAGACACATGAAAAGATGTTCAAAATCACTAACTATCAGGGAAATGCAAATCAAAACTACAATGAGATATCACCTCACGCCCGTCAGAATGGCTATAATTAACAAGACAGGAAACAACATGTGTTGGAGAGGATGTGGAGAGAAGGGAACTCTCATACACTGCTGGTGGGAATGCAAACTGGTGCAGCCACTATGGAAAACAGTATGGAGATTTCTCAAAAAATCAAGGATAGAACTACCATATGATCCAGCTATTCCACTGTTGGGTATTTATCCAAAGAACTTGAAAACACCAATTTGCAAAGGTACATGCACCCCTGTGTTCATTGCAGCGTTATTCACAATAGCCAAGACTTGGAAGCAACCTAAGTGCCCATCAAGGGACGAATGGATAAAGAAGCTGTAGTATATATACACAATGGAATACTACTCAGCCATAAGAAACGATGAAATCCAGCCATTTGTGACAACATGGATGGACATTGAGGGTATAATGCAAAGTGAAATAAGTCAGAGGGAGAAGGTCAAATACCGTATGATTTCCTTCATTAAGTAGTAGATAATAACAACAATAAACAAACACATAGGGACAGAGATTGAATTGGTGGTTACCAGAGGGGAAGGGGGGAGGGAGGAGGGTGAAAGGGATAATTCGGTACATGTGTGTGGTGATGGGTTGTAATTAGTATTTTGGTGGTGAACATGATGTAATCTATGCAGAAATAGAAGTACAATGATGTACACCTGAAATTTTTACAATGTTATAAACCAATGTTACTGCAATAAACAAAAAATTAAAAAAAAAAAAAAGAAGAATTCATTAAAAAAAAAAAAAAAAAGAAAGGAATGCTTCAATTTCTTGTTCTTTGAGCCACAAGTAAATTTTTAAGAAAATCTTTTTTGGTTTGCTTCAGATCTTTTTAAAAACTATGGTGTTGAAAAGTATGGACCTCATTCAGTTTGTCTACTTCAGAAATCAGCATTTGTCATGGAAAAGTGTGAGAGGAAGCTGAGTTACCCAGACTGGGGGAGTGGATGTTATCAGGTAAACTATATGATTGTTAATAATTATACCAAATGCTATATAATTTCATCTCATTATATGGTTCTTCTATTTTAAAATGCATTTTTCATCTTTTCATATAGCTAATTTACTGATTAATACTTTCACATATCTTGTTTATTTATGTAAATATTAGTTGAATGCTTGTGTTTTGTGAAAATATTGTCATTTCTTTGAGAGAAATTGCCTTTCTCCATTTGTTTAAAAATATATTTAAGTGCTATATATCAGCAAATTTTATAATAATTTTACTTCTGGACATATATCCTAAGGAAATAATGGAAAATATGTAATTTTGTTCTTGAACAAATATTACTTTGTAATGGAAAAAGTTCACAATTTTATTTCATAAGATCTAAGGAAAGCATGGATTTAAGAATTAATAAATCAAGCACTGATTGATAGTAGGTGTTTTTCCTTTGAAATTAGAAATCCAAAGCAGACAAACTACTATTTTCTTAATTATCTTATTTGCATGTCTGATATTAGATGACGCATCACCTTATTAAGAACTTATTAAGGGCCGGCCCCGTGGCTTAGCAGTTAAGTGCGTGCGCTCCGCTGCTGGCGGCCCGGGTTCGGATCCCAGGTGCACCCTGACGCACCGCTTCTCTGGCCATGCTGAGGCCGCGTCCCACATACAGCAACTAGAAGGCTGTGCAACTATGACATACAACTATCTACTGGGGCTTTGGGGGAAAAAAATAAATAAAAATTAAAAAAAAAAAATTTCTGTTGTTTAAAAAAAAAAAAAAAGAGAACTTATTAAGATACAGGCATTCTGTAACTTAGGAGCATCGAACTTAAAGAATATTCCATACCCTACTAATGGATGTCAGGAGGAGAGTGTGATCCTGAGAACTGAAAAATAAGAATTTGTTGTGCCATTTCAGCTTCAAGAGCTAAATAGACTTCTGTAGCTGGGAATTTAACTATTATTTTTCAAGTTACTTATAAAATTAATTTTTCTTTGGTGACAGCTTTATTGAGATATAGTTCACACACCATACGATTCACATAAAATTATCTTTGAAACCTTAATAAAAGACAATTAAAAATAAACACTTTCCAGCCATAGTCTGACAACTGTAATCCAGCAACCATTTTCTGATAAATTCCATTAAAGATTTATGTATTGACTAAATACGTAGTTTTGACCTAGTTGTAATTATAATACATAATTTTGTTTTACTGCCTTCACTTAGTACTTTTTAGGCAGAGCAAACACCTTTTACCAGTTTTTCCAATAATAATGCTTACTATTCTTTATGGCTGTAGAACATTACATCATTTTAAAGTATCATAATTAGGGAAGTCATTCCCTTGTAATATATTGAGTTAATTTTCACTTTTCACTGTATAAAAATGCTTTTATAAATATATTTACATATTTTACCTTTTTTTAAATTTATTTTTTGAAATAAATTCCCATAAGTGAGATTATTAGGTTAAAGGGGATAAAGCTACAACAGTGACAACTATAATAAAAAGATGACCTTTCCAGGCTATTTTAATGTTTTATTACCACCACCAGCACCACCACAAAGGGATTTTGTAGATTTATAGTACCATCTACAAAGATTGAATGTACTTGGCTTCCCTATACCAATTGTGGTCAGTTAATTTTGCTAATTTAATACTAACTGCCATTTATGTGGGAAAATGTGTATGATTTCCAAACAATTAACATATGATTAGCTCGTTTTTTTGTTGTTGTTGTTTGTTCTACATATTTTGACAGTGAAGTTGCAAGAATGGTACAAAAAGATTTTTTCTGAGTCATTTAAGTACAAATTGCTTATATGCTGCCTCTTCAACCCAAATACTTAGTGTTTTTCTTATAAACAAGGACAAATTCATACATAATTACAATACTACCAAAAACATCAGGAAATTGACATTGATACTTCTAATTCTCAGACCCCGTTCAAGTTTTGCCAATTGTCCCATTAATGTCCTTGTAGCAATAGGATCTGGACTAATATCACATGTTGTGTAGTTGTCACATCTCTGGTCTCCTTCGATCTGGAACAGTTCCCAGTCTTTTCTTGACTTTCATAACCTTGACACTTTTAAAGATTACAAGCTAGTTCTTTTCTAGGGTGTGTCAGAATTTGGGTTTGTCTGGTGTTTCCTCATGAAATTCAGGTAGTATTTTGAGCAGTAATATCACAGAAGTGATGCTCGTGTTCTTCTGGTGGTACACTCTTGATTTATCCCTTTGTTGGTGATCTTGTTGGCATCTACTAGGCTTCTCCACTCCACTTTTTCTCTTTTAATTAATTCCCTTTGTAATTAATAAGTATTTTGGAGGAGATACTATGTCAATAACTTGTTTCTTATCATACTTTCATTTTATTAATTTGTATATTTATATCATTATTGACTCCCATTTTATTCAGTGGATATTACCATTACTATCATTACTTATTTTGATGTTCAAGTTCCCCAAGATTTGGCCAGAGTAAGCCCCTTCAGGCTGGTTCCTGTGTCCTTTTGGCCCGTCCTCATCTCTCTTTGAATATTTGCTTGCTTTCTGGCGCAAGATTTTCTGTGCTCATCTTTACTTTCTTTGCCCCAGCCCTGAAATCAACCATTTTTCCATGGAGCTCCAGTTTCTTTTAGTGGAGTGTGGTGTTTACAGACTAAAATCTGGGTGCTAGAGGTGCTATTCATTGCTATTGGGTATAGCTACTCCCCAGGTTTTCTTGGTGAATAAAGTCAAGAAATATATGTATGTATGTAATTTATATATACACTTGTACAGTGTGTATATATATATAACCATGAGTTTGCACCAATATTTTTGATTGCAGTCCAACACCAAAGGGTTCATTTTAGTTTTCTCCCTTTCCATATTTGTAACTCCTTTCTCCAACAGTGAGAAATCTGGCTCTCATTTTCTTAAATATAGCTTACTTATTTGATCTGTCCACTTCCCTTCAATCTTTGCCCACCCCTACATGGTTACTCTCCTCACCCACTCAGACTCGGATACAACTCGCCAGATCACAACATCTCTCCCTCACTGTGATCCAAATCCTGTGCACATCTTTAGGATATAAATGCTCTTTCTTCCACGAAAATTTCTAATCTTTATTGCTCTTGTTTCTACCACTTATTGAGTCTTAATCATAAAACAGTCTGACACTTAATTTGGGGAAAAAATTTATATCCTGCCCTTCTCACCTCAATTAAAGCTGCAAGAAGGCAGGCATTGTGTTATGGACTTCCTTGGTATCCCTTTCAGCACCAAGCATGGTACTCAGTCAATTCTCACTTAAAAGAATGATTACATTGCACTGTAGCTGTGGTGATGCTCACTAGATGTGGGTCATTGAATGACAGGCTTATGGAAGAGGTTACATTTTGTGGTTGTTTGTTTTCTTGATAGCTTATTATAACTTAAATTTCCAAATGAGTATTATATTTGAACTTAATTGATGATAGAGTTATTTCAAAAAGCACTCCATTGCTGAAATATGTTTTTGGATCTCCTCTTTTGAAATTGCCTTTAGAAATAGTTTACTAGCCATCTAAGAAAATCAGTTTTAGTATTTTGCATCATACCTATGTTAACCTTGTGTTAACCAGTTTAGTTAACTTCCTTAACCAGACTTGGTTCTGGGCAACTTTAGGGTATTTCCAAAAATTACATCTACTTGCAAAGTAAAAATTTGCCACCATCAGACATGTTCAGAAGCATGCACTTGCTTTGAAGGTAATTCCAAGAGAGAAGTTCCAGAAATATTTAAGTGATGTGAAACCTTTGTAGAAAACAACTTTGAAGAAGACACAGTCATTTTAAATTTTTTAAAAGTTAGCTTTAATGTGTTTGCTTTTTAAAATTTGACTTCATTAGTTACCCCTTGTACTTGAGATATGAGTCCTGCTTTTAAGGATGTTACCAGTCTGTATAAAATCACTATGATCATTTTTATCTCTGAAAAGAGGATCTGGGATAGAGAAAAAGAATAAAGAACTTTTACTTTGTACTTCTCTGTCTTGTGTGCTTTTTTTTAATAATGAGCATATATTATTTTTATAATTTAAAATAACTAATACAGTTTGATTTACAAAATTTAGTGACTTCTGGAGAGAATGACATGATTAATGGCTCTTTGACAGAGATTTAAGCTGAAGTATCTGAGGATACTGGAATCTACAGAAATGTTATTCTTGATAACTTGGCTTCAGGTGTCTGTGAATCCAAATGATGTGTAAAGCTGTGTTTTGCCTTATATTTTTCAAGGAAAGTGTCCAGAGCTTTCATCAGATTTTTAGAAAGTGCTAGACTAAAGTTTTAAGAACTACTACCAGAGAGTGAGGTTCTTTTAGAACCTGAATAACTTAACCCTCTTCTTATGAGAGTAAAGATATGCCCACATCCCAAATTGTGTTTTATAGCCAGTATTTTTATTCTATAAAATTCTAACATATTTTCCTGCAGTCCAAGGAAAAGTCTCATATAATAGAATCTTACTGGTCTGATTTTTTTTTTTTCCTATTTGAAGGTTTCTTGTTCTCCACAAGGTCTGAAGGTCTGGGTCCAGGATACTTCATATTTGTGTAGTCGGGCCGGGCAAGTCCTCCCTGTCAGTATTCAGATGAATGGCTGGATTCATGATGGAAACCTGCTCTGCCCATCATGTGGGGACTTCTGCGAGCTCTGTCCTCCAGAAACAGATCCTCCAGCTACTAACTTGACCCGAGCTCTACCACTGGGTGAGTAGTCTCCATGGTTGGAGTAAAGAGAGGAACTTTTCTTATAAGATGTTGAAAATTACGTTCCAAGAAGCTCTAAAACAGGTTGAGCATCTTCTCTTCTAATTGCAGTTTTATAGGAAAATCTCCTTCCCACCATTGTTAGAAATTGAAGGTGGATGAACTTGACACCTCTATTCAGTAAGAGCAAGGAAACTTTCTGTATGGAGAACCTTTGAATTGCACAAAAAAATTCACCAAAGCTTGCAAAAAGTGAATGTTTCAACCATCCATTTTGAAATTAAGGGTAAACAAAATTCTACTCATTAAATACAAAAAAGGAATTGAATATATTTTAGTTATATTATAACTAGGTGAGGTGAATGAGAGAGAAAGACACTGGAAAAGATGCTCAAAGAAGGGATTGACATGCCCATAAATAAGAAGAGAAAGGCACAAGAAAACACAAATACACACACACAAAGTGAGATAGAAAGACAGGCTGGCAAAGACAAAGTGGTTCTCATTGAGAGATATTTTACTGATTCTATGAGACTCCAGAGAGTGCAATGGAGACCAATATAGATTGAAGTTGTAGGGAGACAGATCCCAGTTAAATCCTTTAGAAGCAGGAGAGGAATGGAAAGGACTGCCTTGAGAAGAGTGCATTCCCCATTAATGAAGATGTGCAAACTGAGACCGATGACCCATTTCCTAGAGTTATAAAAGCAGAATTCATAAATTCTCAGTTAAAGCTTTGACCTATGATCTATGAGATTTTCATTACATGACCTATGAGATTTTATGCAGTTTGACATTTTAGACTATTAATAATAAACATCTTATGTAATGTTTCCTTCTCTCGACTGGAGGTATTTTTTAAATGGAACTGTATAGCCCTTTGCCTGTTCCATGGTCTGATTGAAAATGGAGGGCTACATTCACTTTATAATTCAAAGTTTCTCTACCTCTAATATTTAATTTCCTTTCTTTCCCAAATCCTAGGGGCTTTATCTAGACATGAGCTATGAATTTTGAGAGATTAGTGCTTGTGTTGGGGTGCCCAGGACTACCCCCAGGTTTGGTAGTTCTCTAGGACTCACAAGACTCGGCCTCTAGTTGTACTCATGGCTAAGATTTGTCAAAGAGAAAAGATACAAAGCAGAATCGGTGGGGCCGGGCTGGTGGCGCAAGTGGTCAAGTGCGCACGCTCCGCTGCGGCGGCCCGGGGTTCGCCAGTTCGGATCCCGGGCGCGCACTGACGCAGCACTTGTCAAGCCATGCTGTGGTGGCGTCCCATATAAAGTGGAGGAAGATGGGCATGGATGTTAGCCCAGGGCCAGTCTTCCTCAGCAAAAAGAGGAGGATTGGCAGATGTTAGCTCAGGACTGATCTTCCTCACAAAAAAAAAAAAAAAGCAGAATCGGCAAAGAGAAAAGGGGCAATGGAGCAAAGTCTGGAGGAAACTAGTTCCCTGACACCAGCTAAAGGCCATCTTTATAGGCAGGACTTTCAAAGGATGGAGATCTCAGGCCTGCTGTGTTGACTGTTTTCTGCACAGTACTCCAGTGAGTCAGCTGAGTTTTCTGCAGTTATAATATTAATGACACAATAAATTGTTTGAAATGAGGTCTCAGGTCCTTTTGATGTGGTGTATAGTAAATGTAGTGTTAAATACTCTTAGTTAACTTTTATTTTTACTATGAAGCTGGTAGGATGACTTAATTTTGTTGTTACTGTTAAATTGCTTTGGCTAGAATTAGAGGGCTGCTAGTCTGCAAATAGGTGGTTCTGATGGAGTTCCCATTCTCAGGCCTAATCTCAGAATTACCTATAAGAAACTGTCACCATCTCATTGTCCAAGAGATGAGCAGAGATTAAACTATTAGCAGTTAGAGTTGAGATAAAGAGAGTTAGTTACTCCAACTGGCTCAGGGCTAAGAATCTTAGGAGTACAGTAGAAGAATGTGTAGGAATGAAGAGAAAGCCAGACCAGGTCAAGGGGCTATGAAATGATTGGTTCCTATCCTTGGAGCATGACAAAGACAAGTGAATCTGTAGAAAGAAGGTGAGGAGTAGAGATTTCTGCGCCCTCGATTCTACTTCTTCTTATCCTGCTCCGTCTTTATCAGTCACTCTTCTGATGTTGTGGTGCTGTGCTGTGATTTCTTTCCCTGTTAACCAGTGCTATGAGGAAGCATGCTCGAAAGAGCACTGTAACCTCCAAATCACTACCACAATTTTGAAAAATGTGTAAAATATTACAAGAACAGATGCCTTTTAGGCATTGCTTTTTGAACATTATAAGTATCGCTGTTGAAATCCTAAAATATCCTGACTTCCCATATTTGCTAATGTATTTTAATAGAGCACACACTGAGTCTTTTTTTTTTTTTTTTTGGTGAGGAAGATTAGCCCTGAGTTAACATCCGATGCCAATCCCCACCCCCCTTTTTTTTTCTGAGGAAGATTGGCCCTGGGCTAACATCCGTGCCCATCTTCCTCTACTTTATATGGGACGCCACCACAGCATGGCTTGACAAGCGGTGCTTTGGTGCACACGCAGGATCCGAGCCTGCGAACCCTGGGACGCCGAAGTGGAGTGTGTGCACTTAACCGCTATGCCACTGGGCCGGCCCATACACACACTGAGTCTTTACTGAATATTTATTAAACTACGTGCCAGGGACTGTAGCAAACTTTGCATATGCTTTTCTTTTCAGTAAATAGTTTGTTTCTTTTTAATACTGTTATTATGACCCACCAAACATGTAAAAATAATATTTGATGCTTTAAATGTATGAGAAATACTAATAAAACTGCTAATATTCTGGAGAAAGTGTAAAGGATATTCCTCTCCTCAAATACTTCTGATTTTTGTTGTTGTTCTCAGGTGTTAGTTCACACAGCCTTTCTTTTTTTTGAGGAAGATTGGCCCTGCGCTAGCATCTATTGCCAGTCTTCCTCTTTTTCTTTTTTCTCCCCAAAACCCCAGTACATAATGATATATCATAGTTGTAGAGTTGTAGCTCCTCTATATGGGACGCCACCTCAGCATGGCTTGATGAGCGGTGCGTGGGTCCGCGCCCAGGATCCGAACCAGCAAACCCCAGGCTGCCGAAGCAGAATGCGCAAACCTAACTGCTACGCCACCGGGCTGGCCCCACATAGGCTTTTCTTAATTTTTAATTTCTTTTAGAATTTAAAACTTTCATCTTTTCTCTCTCCTTTTCCCTAGTCATCACTTCTAAACGCTAGAGTGTGATTAGATAGTTGTCCTATATTGCCTAAGATAGTTTCCATTAGTGAATATGAAAGATTTATTTATAAATTCTTTTTGGTCTCTTCAGATTGTAGGAGTTGTTTTTGTTTCTTTTATTGAATGCTAGACACTTTGCCAAGTGCTTTATGTCTATATCATTGCGTTTAATCATCACAAAACCTAATGAGGTAGGAATTATCACTTTACACATGAGAAAACAAACTAACGTATAGAGAGATAGAGAGATTGTCGTGTATCCCCTGTCACAGCTAATAAATAATGAGATTCTGGTCATCTCCAATTCATTTTGAAACACCCTCTTTGAATCCGTTTGTTTTAAAGAGTACTATCACAGAAAATGCACTGTTTTTGAAGGACAACAAGTGTTCCAGAGCTGCCATTAATGTTTTAATAGCTTGTTAAATTTTAGTGCCAACAGTAGATAAACAACAACTAGTTTTCCTCCCATTTTGGGGGGACCAAATTGAGAATCAGGAGATAAAGGGATATGCCTGTGTTAGTAGTGGCTCCAAAGTCCATTCTTTATTCCAGCCAAGACCACTCTACCTGATGCTCTAGGCCAGAACTTATCCAATAGAACTTTCTGGGTTGATGGAAATGTTCTAGAATCTGAACTGTCCAGTACAATAGTCATTAGCCACATGTGACTGTTGAACATGGGAAATGTGGCTAGTGACTGAGGAACTAAATATTTTATTTCATTTTAATTAGTTTAAATTTAAATAGCACGTATAGCCTAGTGGCTGCCGTATTGGACAGTGCAGCTCTAGGTCAGAGGTTCTCAAACTGCAGCGTGCATCAGAATCATGTTAAGACAGAGATTGCTAGGCCTCATCCCCGGAGTTTCTGATTTGGAAGATCTGGGTTGGAGCCTGAGAATTTTCATTTTTAACCAGTTTCCAAGTGATACTGATGTTGCTGATCCTTTGAGAAGGACTGTTTTTGACTAAGTGGGATTTTTCTAAGGTTTAACAAATACCAGCTGATTCCATTGGGGAAGAAAAGAAGTTCTGCATGGTTTACCTGGATTACATGCAGTGAAATAATTTTTTAAAATAATTGTTCCACACTGTATAGTGCTCAGAAGAGCAGGCTCCAGTGCCTTGACATTATCGTTCTATTTATTCTATAGCTGAGGACCAGCCCTATTTTTCTTACCTTTTAAGCAAGTCAGACTTGAAGCTTGGTTGGTTCTTTATTCATCAAAGTATTAAAAAGGACAATTCAAATTAAAATAAAGTCAGGTTGACCTGGTCTTTTGACTGCTGTAAAAATGTTTTCCATTCTGAGAATTGTTTTGGGAAATCGGTTTAGCCATGAGAACAACTTATGGCTAAATTGAAATATATGCCTAGTGCCCAAAGCCAATAAAATCTTCTGCTGTTTCCAAATCAAACCTGGGGTGGTATGAATAGGTGGGTAGATATTTAAAGATCGAGGACCATATGTCCTAGTTTGCCTGGGACAGTCGATATGCCTGTTGTCCTGGTATAATTATTAACAGCATTCCTTTGTGTTAAAATAATCAAAGAGAACAATTTAGTTGATCTAAGCAAATTCTATCTCACACTTCATGAAGTTCAGAGAACTCTCAAGAGACCAGAGAACTGCAAAATAAGGGAAAAGGGCTACAAGCAGGAAACAAGGAAGAAATACTCAGCTTAAGTTGATTGGCTGAGGTTGTGTATCTGACCTTATTTAGAAAGATCAAGGAACAAGGAAGTAAGTATAGGGCCCAGAGTTGGCTTGGTGGTTGGAGATTGGCTGTGTGGATTTACTTTGTTTCTGGTCAAATGGAGCATTTACGAGAACACGCAAGTTATCTAAGTATCAGTTGGTTGACATGGCCCCACGGGCAGGAGTGGCCATCTTGGGACTAGAAATTTATTTCAACACTTGTCTCAAAGTGTCCTAATTTGGGGTGATGAATGATATGGTCATCCTACTTAGAAGGGGCAAGGAAGAATAGAAGAGGAGGGTCCTACATCCCATGTCAGAATAGCCAAGATACTCGTTTACTTTCCTGTGTAACATCTTTAGCTTTGCTGGGATACTACCCGAAGACACTTCTTTCATTTTTTGGGTGCTGTTTTTTAACCTTGATATGGTAGATACATCTTTTTTTCTTCCTGCTTAAATATTTTGTTCTTTTTCCATAAATATAAAAAAATGACGTGGCATATCTGGGTTTCAAGAAGTCATTCTTGATTCTGCTCTCCAAAGTAGTCCTTGTTCACCTTTTAGTAATCATCTTTACTTATCTGTCAATATTTAGTTGGTATGATTCATTCCAAAAATGTCTACAGAAACTCAATTTTTTGTTTTCAACCCTAGATCTCTGTTCCCGTTCCTCTAGCCTGGTGGTCACCCTCTGGCTTCTTCTAGGCAATCTATTTCCACTGCTGGCTGGATTTCTTCTGTGTGCGTGGCACTAGGAATGGAAAAGTGAATTCTCAAGACATTCCTTTGTGTCATGTTCCTCTGAACAAAGCACAAAATCTGGGCAAGTGCCAGCCTATGCAGATGGCAGAAGTGGCATTCCTGACTTAGGCTTGCAAGTGTTGACCACAGTCAGACCTTGAAGCAGAGCTTCACCACAGTCACTCTTCATCAGCAACCCGGCAGCCTCAGAGCTTGGAGAAGGAGAGGGAATTCTAAGTCACCAAGTCTCTTTATTTTTCAGGATATACAACTTTCCTGAAGTTTTCCTTTGAAAATGAAATAATCGGTGAAATTTTCAGAGTGATTACATACCTCAGCATTTTCATTAACCTGAAACGATGGGAAGTTCATCAATACTGCAATAACTTAAAGAATAGCTAATTATTGCAAGTTACAAGTTGTGAATCCTGTCCTCAAAAGTGTAAATTGTCTTTTGACTTCCAGAAAATAATTGAATTGGGATTTCTGCATCACATTATACCTGTTTTGAATTTAATGGCTGTACATGGTACCCTTAAATCATTGTTGTCATTGTTCTAAAAAGTGTTTTTTTTTTTTGAGGGAGATTAGCCCTAAGCTACCATCTGTTGCCAATCCTCCTCTTTTTTTTGCTGAGGAAGATTGGCCCTGGGCTAACATCTGTGCCCATCTCCCTCTACCTTATATGGGACGCCACCACAGCATGGCTTGATAAGCGGTGGGTAGGTCCACGCCCAAGATCCAAACCTGTGAACCCCGGGCCACCGATGCGGAGCATGCAAATTTAACTGCCACGTCACCGGGCTGGCCCCTAAAAAGTTGTTTTTTAAATTATGTTTTGCTAAATCTTGTGATTTCACCTTTTTCAAACCAGCCTGTGTGGCAGTTTACTGCTGAACCGTTATGTGTTGGTAGCCCTCTTCCAGCTGTGTCTGTACTCGTTGATCTTCAATGCTCAGCTTCCAGTTATATTCTCCATTTGTTTAATCATGACTTGAAAAACTGCGGAAACAGAGAGAGAAAAGTACTCTGCCCTGTAAAAACACTGGAGACATGCAAACAGAGGAAAACGTATTGTATGTTTTTCAGATAATAGTTATGACAACTGTAATGCAACAAAAGTAGAACTCTTCCTTTTTGACCAATGAAGATAAAAAGAAATTCTGTTATAGACAGGTATGCAGTTATTTTCAAGTGATCTTAGAAATTGTGACAAAATTTCTACTATCTGAAAATTATTTTATATATAAGAAGAAAAATATAAGCAAAACAAGATGGTCTGAATTGTTTACTAATAGCAAAGTGTAGGTTTGGCATAGGGCCTATCCAGTAGGGTCCACTTTACCACACAACATGTGACAGTCCACCAAAGTGGGAAGATTGCCTCTGCTGTAAAAGGAGGTGGTGTCCTTTGCCTCCTGCATTTGACACTCTTCCTGTTACTACATAGACTCTGGTCCCCAGAAGCGATTCTGCTCTGGTACCAGAGCTTATTAACCCCACTTAGTAATTCTAATTTGAAATTCTTTAGTGATGAGTGATGCACAGTTTTCCTCTCTAAAGCTAGTGAAGTCCTGTGGCATTATAAACACAGCCCTTGGACAAGCATTTATTCATTCATTCATCCATTTGTTGGCCCTTTAACTCAGCATATAGGTATTGAACTCTCCATTTAAGAAATTGTGCTAAGTAGCAAGCAGCATAACTACTAAGGAGTAATTCCAACTGACTATTTGGCACTGGAGCCAAACAGCAACCCCAGCATAAAGGAAAGTCACCATTTTTTAATGCATAAATTTAAAATACCTATTAGCGTGTAGTTTTAAATTGGAGGTATTTATCATTGTGAAAAGCTGGGAGTCTCTGGCATAGCCGACTTCAGCTAAAGAGAAGCTCAAAGTAATGGTGTCAGGTCAGAGCTCGGTTCTCTGCCTGTGTCGTGCATACTTTAAATTGTGCAAGGTCAGAGAAAAGTGTAGAGTATATTTTTAAAGAAAATTATAAAAACCTAACTTATATACCTATTGTGATTAGGAATCATCCTGCAAAGCTGTATAAAGAATTTCACCAAAAATACTATGGGTTAATAATATATTTGAGATTCACAATGATAGGTTCAATTATATTTTGACTGTCATGCAGTAATGCCATTTAGGTAGTATTGTTTCCGAGCATGGTGCTTTTTATACTTGAAATATATTTTTGCTTTATTTTCTATTGATATAATTATATTTGCACTAATGACTTTCTGAAGAAAATATTACAGATGACATTTTTTTCTATATATATTTATTAAGCTTGGATGCTGGTAGCCCAGTGTTTTCTCTGCACGAATGTGAAACTCGATAAAGTATGATGTTAAGAAGTCTTGAGTTTCTGAGGGTAACTAACTGTGCTGGTCTCTTCCTTTCTCTTCAGCAAGTCTTGAAAGTGGTTGCTTATCACTCATTCTGCACAGTGTACTCAGTGAAGATTTAGAGGGCCACTGAACCTGTAAGAAATTTTAAGAGACATGTTTCAGTCACTTAGAATATGGCAATATTCTAAAAACAAAGACTTTTAAAATCTGAGATTTCAATGCAGAATTAGTGGGCTAGAATTCAGCTTTGAACTGAAGAATTTGAAATGGCCTAAATGTCGGTGTCCTGTGGCAGGTTACATTCTTCATGTTAACAAAACTAGTTCACTGAGGAAGAGACGGAGCAGACTGCAGCCATGGTGGAGGTGAGGTGGGCGAGGAAGGAGATTGAGGAGGAGCTGGTTGGGGATAGTAGATTAGAGTCCCTTTCTGACTCAAAAAGGGTCAAGTGCTTATAAAAACTGACTACCTCAGTTTTCAGTTCAGAATTGGGTTCATTTTGATAGTATTAAGGTCCCAAATGTCAAAATTATCAAGTGAACTTTTTCTCAGGTTTTCAAGAACAGAATTTACAGGAAGGAAGCAAAAGCCATGTTAGTAGACTTGAGCTGGCAGCTTTAAAGAAACTGGCAAGGCAGTTAGTGTTAATCTAGACCCCTCTAATATTCTCCTAGAAAACATCCTTTCCCTTACTTATTTCTTAAGGATACTTATTTTTGTTATGACCGAATAGACATTCTAAAAATGTTATAAATTATGCTTAAGATTAGTTTTAGCCTAATATGTTGGCTTACAGTTTTATCAATATTTGAAGACAAAACATAAATTAATGAAGTTTAAATAGTTTTAGAAAGGTACATGAATAAATATACCAGAGTATGTCATAAAATTTTATCAATATTCTCTTCAATATAAGAAGACTCACTGAGACCATCTGCAAAATGACCAGATACTTTCTCAGAATCTTTCCAGCTCTTATATTCTATGACTAACACTCATCCAGCATTGCTAGGTCACTGCTGGCTCTGATCCACCTCCTGGAGTATGCCAGCTTGCACATCATGTTCATCGCAGCGGCTTGTATTGGATGTCTTAGCACGCTGTCCATGTTCTTGAACGCTGAATGGAGAGAGAAGAGCCTGTCTCTGAGGACACTTGAGTAGTCCTGGCAGGAGGAAGTGGACTTCAGTCACAACCCCACAGACCCGGTTCATAGTGGGCACCAGTCACTCGAGCCATGTCCTTGCAGCCCAGGAGGACTAACATTTAAATAAAGTCTGCTATTCATTCTGAAGAAAGAACTTACCTGAAAGGAAGACCCTTTTTTTAGATACATTTAGTCAGGGTTGGGGAGGGAATGATGAATTATTTTCTTTTATGTTTACATTTTTAATAAAATAGAAGATTTAAGAACTAATCTTTATTTATGGTATTGAACTTGAAGTGTAATATGTTCCTTAGAAAAATACAACTTTAATAAAAATGGAAACTAATCTGCATCTTGTCTTAACACCATCAATTTTTTAAAACCCAGATGAGGAACACAAATATGGCCATGTACTCTATTTGGGGAAGATGAAGTGTTTATTATGAAACATAATTCGGTTTTTATTTTAACTGGAGTAAAACTGTCCCACTTAAAGAATGGGGACAGGTCTTATGTAAAGCTACAGGGAGTAGCCCGCCTCAAATAGTTAAGCAGGGAAGAGAGCCAACTAAAACAATTCAGGGCAGCCGCCTCTGGCTGAAGATTGTTCCAATCCCTTTGGCTCTACGCTGTGGTCCAGGAGTCTCATTGCATGACCACCCTGGCGTTCAAATACCATACTTGATGCCATGGTGTCAAGTGGACTGTGCTGTAGTCGTGGAGTGTGAGGCTTCCTCATAACCTGAATGCAGTTTAAGAGAGTATATCCAGGACGTACTATTACCATGTGCGCTTAGAGCCATTCTGCCCTGTGGCATGGAGCCAAGCACTTTG
Source organism: Ceratotherium simum simum (assembly GCF_057802395.1). Lineage (NCBI taxonomy): Eukaryota > Metazoa > Chordata > Mammalia > Perissodactyla > Rhinocerotidae > Ceratotherium > Ceratotherium simum. The sequence continues at coordinate 26,695,645 of NC_141914.1, read as the reverse complement.
TGAAATTAATTGAACATAGCCTATGTGACCTAACTGCTGAGCTGAGATCTTTGTGGGAAATTTTAATAATAATATTTAGGTTTTTTTTTGTTTTAAATATTTCATATAAGTAGCTAAAACTATATACAATCAATTACTTAGTTGAATAAATCCAATATTATTTTCACAGTAAATTGAAGATAAAGCTGTCTACATCTTGTATATTATGTTGTTTACACTACCTTTTGGTGTGTTCATAGAATATAGCTTCTTTAGTAGGCATTATTATATAAGCTAGTCTTTGTCCACAACCTCTCCAGTAGATTTGCTGAAATGGAGGATTTACTTAAATCAGCTTTGTTCTTGTTCCACCAGAAGTTCATTCTTTAATGTTTGAAAAAAACTGGACATATTTGGAGATAGTAGTCCAAATATGTGATCTGATGTTCTGGTAGAGCACCAATACCTTTCCCATTTATATGTATAGAAATGTTTTTTTTCTGCCTGTAGGCATTAGTATATCTTAGATTCAATGCCACTTTAACACTCAATGCCACTAACAGTCAATTTTTTCAGTTTCAACAAAAACATTAGTGACTTAACAGCTTTCTGACATTGTCTTATTTGAAAATCACAGTATCTGAACACCTCCTGACTTCCCCTCTCCCCATTAGGTCTCTCTTAATGACATTTCAAGAGGGCTACAGGTTGATTGGAGAAGATTTCACAAGTGCCCACACATGGGTGTTCATGAGTGTGTATACAGTGAAGGTTTTGATGTATTTGGCCGAGGATATGAAAACTTAATGTCAGGGAGGTAGCCGAAAAGAATAGAGCAAATGTTACATGCCTCAGCACAGCTTGCCAGCCCAGCCCCCAAAATCCCTGATAGAGCTGTGCTGTTAATGACAATGTCTGCCCAAAGGAGGGTCTTGCTGGCCTAAGATGCTTCGTTTTGTGCTGTCCCACTGTCCTTTCATAGGTGGATCGATGTCATTATTTAGGAAGAACTTAATCTTTGTGTCTACAGCTTCCATTTAAGGAAGTGTTCACAAACATAGGGCATCCCTGCTTCTGGACCCGAACTCATTGAGGCCACAATCTCTTCTCAGGGAAAGCAGGATCTGTCTCCAACTTTCTTATACTGAGGAATGCCCATTTCCTTACATTATTAGATTCTAATCTCTTATTATTTGATGAGAATCATGAATTGATTCTCTAAATTATGATTTAGAGAATGATTCTCTAAATTGTCTTTGTGGACTTACCCCTAGTCGGAAAAATTTGCTCAGGAATTTGTCTTATACTTTTGATCATGTATTTCTCTGTCAGTTTCATAATTAGTGTAGATAAGATGGACTTTGATGTTCTACAAAAGCTGTGGTACTGATTTCTCAAAGAAGAAAAATCCCTTATATCCCATATATTAAGATTTCATGGCCATCTAATCTTGCCTTGGACTAGTGTTCTCAACACCATCACCCCTTGTTGCCTTCAATAAAAATTTGGCAGGGAGGTACTGTGGATTTAGATTGCTCTAATGTTACAGCATAAAATCTTGATTGTAATATATACATCTCATTCATATCTTTGCTGGCATTAGGACTGACCAATGAATGGGCTCTTAATTCTAAAAAAAAATTGTATCATCAAATTATTGATTAAAAAGAACATATTTGTTTCCAGTGTTCTTATGTATCCAACTTGAATCATAACAGGTTAAATAAAACAGGTTATGCCACTGTTCTAAAATAATTTGGTTACTTGTGAAGCTTTATGCTTACTACTAAGTAAATAAAATATGTAAAATCTGCATTTCTTACATAGGTTTGACAGAAGAGTAAAGAGGGAACCAGTAAGTGCTATGTAAGTGTTAAATAACCCTTAGGAATAAGTACCATGGAGAGAAAAATGAAGAAGTGAAATGTGTGAGGTAAGTCAGTCCTCAGACTGACTGAGGTGAGTCAGTGGCTTTGCCGCCCTGGGGTTTTGCCCCAGAACCTCTGCACCAGCAGTGTACGGTGCCAGATCTCCACAGATGGGGCTTTTCTCCATTTTTCTCTAATCCTGTCACAGCCATCCCAGCTGCTCTCCACCCCAGGCTGTGGCCACTCCTCCTGCTGCCCCACTACCAGTTCAACACAGCCCAGTTTTCTCAAGTGTAGTACATGTCTACTGACTCTTGTTATTGCCTGGGGGTAGTGGTGAGAAGTCTCATTCCTCCATCATTTCTCAAGGATTGATTTGGAGGGAGGGAGCCAGCAGCCCTCACTAATTTACTCATTTGGCAGAAACCAGAAACTCCCCTCCCCCTACAGTCGGCTCCTGCTGTTTTATAATCTCCGTACCACCATTCCGTTTCCTGGTTGGGAACAACAGTACCTGGTGTGGCTGCCCAGGCCCCATGGCCCAGGAGGCATGGTGGTAGAAATGAGCAGACTAGAGTCTATTGAGCTTAGGAACACAGCAAGTCAGCTCCAGGGTGGGCAGGCACCCGCCTGGGTGTGGCCATCAAATGCTGAAAATAAGCCAAAAGCATAGATGCAGAAATGATTATAGTCCAGAGGCAGAAAGAGACAGTGAAGGTGAATCTAAGTACAGGGAGAATGAAGGCCTAGGAGTTGGGTACTAAGAAATTAGTCAAAGATAAGGGAAACAGGAAGGGCCAGAGGAACAAGAGTGTGCACGCAGGACCAGACCACGTCCTGCTGGATGGGGAGGGGCTGCCTTTCCTTCTTGACTCCCAGGTTTAAGTGTACTGAGAGTGTCTTCTGACGCTTAGCACAGTGGAGATACTCACTGAATCCAGTGATTTAACACTGAAAAAGTATTTGTTGAGTACTTACTATATTCAACGTGTATTTAGCATCAACTGTCAGGCCCTCTAGTGGGCCATGGGAACACAAGAAATCGACAGACACGGATCTTGTCCTGGAGCTGGTGAAGGAGGGGACAATTAAAAGAGCATTTACAGTAAGTATAGACTTGAAATTGATGAGATAAAATGTATAGCACGCTGATCAGAAACAGTCAGTAGAGAGAGCAAGGCTGAATATATGGGACTGAGATGCCCAATAAAGCCAGGCTTTGAGAAGATGGAAGCTGGGTCCAGAGCGCGGGGAATGGACCGCCCCATCTGCTGTGAGATAGGACATGGAGGGAAGCAGGAGCACATTTGTTAGGTTTGGTGGCTGGAGGCTGATTTCCTGGCTCTGGAAGGAAAGTCACCATTGTCTGCCATGAATGGGGTCTGAGATCTGAAGAGTATTGAAGGTTTAAGCTTTTGCAAAGAGATGTTTTGGTGGTGACTGTTCTGGATCCATTTTTCCTAGAAGACAGTGTGTGTTCTTTCAGTCCATAGATTTGTCTTATTTTATTTCAAATAAGATTTTTTGAATTCTATCTTTATTTACTGTTTTAAGTTTTCCTCTTTAGGAATGCCAATTCTATATGTGCTTATCTTCAATTACTATAACTTTTTTTTAACCCTTAATTCTTTATTTCATTGTCTTTCTCTCATTTCTGCCCACTGTGTCCTTATGGTGTTTTCAGCAGTTTCTATTGTCCCTTCTACTCCTTTCATTTTTGCTCTTTTCTGTAGTATGTCTTTCCTGAGCCCACAGCTGCTTGTCAACATCCACAAAACTGATGACTGGACACTGGGACTCTGGGTATGGCTGCAGCTGCCTCTAAACACTTCGGTCTTGATAATCTTGGTTGCTAATAGCAACAGAAGCAGAAAGATGGGCTCTGCTTCACATCTGCCCTCTAAATATTGTGAGAGTGCATCTAATTGACAGAACCTAATTTACATCCAGAATCCTAGCTGCAAGGGAGTCCCAGAAATGTAGTTTTAAGCTTTACACCATCTACAAACAGAAGGATGGAGAAATGGAGTTTGAGTGAGCTAACCCACAGTATCTACCACAGTCTTCTATATTGCAAATTCTTTTTACAAGTTTGTCATTTATTAGATGGAAATTTTAGATTTTTAAATAATTTCCTCTATGGTTTTTGTCTTTGGTGTTATGTTTAGAAGACCTTCTTACCTGTATTGTATATTTTTTTCACTTTTAAAAGATTGTTTAAATTTTTTCTTTAGAAAATACTGAACACAAATAATAGAAATAATTTATAGTTCTACCACTCTTAAAAATATTATATAAAGAAATAAAAATGTTACTGAGAAGGGCTCACCACCCGACATGCACAGAAGCTGACTCCGTCACACAGCGGTCTTTGAAAGAAGAAAGGTTTTATTGTACAATCAGTTGGCAAGGAGACAGAAGGACAGGCTCTCAAATCTATCTCCCCCATCCAAAGTATGGGGTAAGGTTTAAGGGGTCAGGGAGGGCTGGCTGGTATGCAGAAGTGCTGGCAGGATGAGTTTCGATTGGCAGATTGAAATTTTCTCTTCTGCACATGCCCCTGGCTGGCTCGCTGTCGCCTGAAAAACAGCTTTAACTGCCTGTTGTTAAGATGGGGTCAGTTATGGGAGGTTACTGGGAAAAGTGCAGTAAACAAGGGTAAAGTTGTTATGTAGATTTAAGTCATTGCCTTCTCCCTCGATAAGAGTTTCTAGAGATTTAGAGTCATCTTCCCCTTCCTGGCACAGAGAGGGAGGCACCCTTACAAATGAAGATTTCTCTTATAAATGTAAATTTCTCTTTAAAAAGGGTAACTTCTACTAGGTTTTAAGAGCTTTTCCTATGTCTGCTGTTTTTTTAATAATCATCAGCTCAAAATAGCCCGTATGCCAAAGAGGCCTATTTTGGAGTGGCAAATTCTGTTCCTGGTCCTGTGGTTACAAAAATACTCCTACTTCCTCTGGCCCTTCCATTTCCATCCCCCTAGAGGTAACCTAGAGGGCCCCAGTTTGGTACATATCCTTTCAGACTTGACTATTATATCCACGCATAAATATAGAATTAGGGATACAATATTAAAAATTAAAATGGTATCACATGACACATATTGTTTGGTACCTTGTATTTATTGCTTACAGTTTCAGCACAGTCATCTTTCCAGGTCAGTAAACAGATTTACTTCATGGTTTGTAATGATTTCATGGTTCTTCATTATGGAGATGACATCATTTACTTAGCCACTCCCCTACTGATGGACATTTATGTTATTTCCAGTATAAGTATTCACCTATATTTTATTCTGGTTCTTTTAATTTCTACATTTTATTCTTTAATACAGCAGGAATTAATTTTGACGTTTAGCCTGAGGAAGGATTCTAACTTCATTTTTTCCAAGTAGTTCAAGGCTAGTGTCATTTATTAAACCAGCAGGAACAGATTTTTTTCTTTTCCAGGGAAGACATTTCCCTGGAAAAGAAAGCAAAATGGCTCAGTGCCAAAGTGAATTCAAACACAAAAATCTGAAACTCACTTCTTCCCAGAAACTATCCTTTTTCTTTCCCAAGTCCACATATACCTTTCTCATCACTAAAAAGACAGTGTGGCTTTAAGGTTGGCCTCATTGTATGGGGCTGCATGCTTCAGCTCTGCCCTGGCTCCTCTTGTTAGTGGTTAAGTGGGTTAAAGGGCTGAGCCTGCGAATTATCCACTGCTATCTACTGGGTGGTTCTTCAGGCATGCTCTGAATGCCTAGCTGGCTTCCCCTGATAGCATATTTGGTAAACAGAGACAAACAAAGGAAACCTGAAAAAGAAAGAAGACAATTTGAACACACCACCCACCAATGCAGAGAACACTGTGTGTGAAGCAATGTGTATGTGAATTTTGGGAGTCAACAGAAGGTGCCAAATAAAAGCACAGGCTTTGGCAGCAGAGAGATCTGGGTTCCAACACTATTGGCTTTGAGACCTGGGTAAATTATACCATCTGTGACTCGGAGTCCTTATGAAACCAGGAGCCAACTTGCTTTGACTATACTCAGTTGTCTGTTTGTGAAAGTAGTTAGATAATGCATTATTTTTTTTTAATTTTATTTATTTATTTTTTTCCCCCAAAGCCCCAGTAGATAGTTGTATGTCATAGGTGCACATCCTTCTAGTTGCTGTATGTGGGACACGGCCTCAGCATGACCGGAGAAGCGGTGCGTCAGTGCACGCCCGGGATCCGAACCCGGGCCGCCAGCAGCGGAGCGCGCGCACTTAACCACTAAGCCACAGGGCCGGCCCAGATAATGCATTATTAAAGCCCACATTGTAGATAACATCTCTGACGCCTGGGTCACCATGGTAACAGGTGCTTAAGTTTTTTAGGATCTGAGAGTTGACTCCTTGTCGAGTTCAGGCCGGTTAAGACCACCAACTCATCAACTGGGCGTGCGAGGATGACTGATAGGTGACCCTTTGATGTCAAGGGGCCGAAAACTCCACCCTCAGTTCATGCTAATGCCACCATTTTTTGAAAATACGTCCTATGGAGAGCCATGAAGCTTGATTACACTTGTGCACATCATCAATTACCTCACTTCTTGCCTCCAATCATTTCTTCCCACACTTCAGACTGCACTGCTGCCTTATCCCATAAATAACTCTAATCCCCATTTTAAGAGAGGCAGATTTGAAATTTGTTCTTCTGTCTCCTTGCTTGGCTCCCTTGTGAATAAACCCTTTCTCTGCTGCAAACTTCTTGTGTTGGTGATTGGCATTTCATGTGTTGGGCAAAATAAACCTGGTTTAGTAACGTTTATCTATAAAATGAAAATGATAAATGCTCAATAAATTGTAGCTCTAAAAAAATTATCTTTCTCTCTATGGAGTTAATAGCCTCCGTTCAACAGAGAAAATGTTCATTAAAGATCAGTCAGTGTTCAGTTACAGGAAACAGAATCCACTTTTTTAAGCTGAGAGGGATTTAATACAGGAATGAGGCATTTACGATACACTTGGAAAGGGTGGAGGACAGGTCAGCCTGATGGTCCTATAAGAATGTCTTCCAGAATAACCCTGTAGAACTTGCCACCAGGGGAGTTGCTATCTCTTCCACAAGGAAGGGAAGTGGAGAATCAGGAAACTGCTCCTGCAACTGCAGCAACTTTCTCCTGACTGACACCCACAAAGCTAGTGCCCAGGCTCTAGAACATTGCTGAAGAAAGCCCCACATCTCCATGATGTGCAGAAAATAGCCACACAGCAAGAAGATGGCCTCTGCCTCACCTCTGCCTTCCCAGCCTGAGGGAATCTAGATGGTGGAGCCTGATTCATACACAGAAGGTTCACTGTAAGAATGTCCACCACAAAAGGACCTCAGGTCAAAACCACAGAAAAGAGCTTTCTATCCTATAGCCAAATTCAAACTGTGGGGTTTTGTGCATTCAGAAATGTGTATGCAAATATTGGCTACATGCACATGTGTAAATAAGGTCATGGTAATTAATAGTTTAATACTTAAAAGCACTATTAGAATGGGGGAAGGAGCAGGCCATTACTCCCCATTTCAGCCCACACGGGGCCAAATTCAGTTCTACCTCAAGTCTCATCACAGGCATCACCTCTTCCAGAAAGCCTTCCCTTGTCCTTTGCCCTCCATGCCTCAGTGTGGGACAGGGGCTACTCCTTCTCTGCTTGCATGAAGAGTATGGTAATTATATGTTTGGTAGTTTCTCTTTCTCTATGCTGTGAGCAACACTGAAGGCAGGTGGCTTTCATTATTTTTTCCCCAGCATATGGAGAGGTGGCCAATAAACATTTGGGTTATTAAAAGAGAAAATTCTCCTTTATCCCTATGAATGTCAAGAGAGCTTTGCTTCTTCCTTCCATTCATGGTCCCTGGTAGATGTGGAGCCTGTAGGTCCCAGCACTTGGGGGAGGTCTGATGCTGGTGTTGAGATTGCCCATCTTTGGACAAGGCACACTTTGGCCCAATTGGCCAAGATGTACAAACCATTGATCCTACAAAACATGCATTGGTTTTCTTATCACTCAGTATTCGAGACACCCCTCCCCAGTGCTCTGCACCCCCACGGCATCATGGAAACAGATCACAAATATCTGCAGCTGGCAAAATTTCTCCCTAATACAATTGCCATAAAAATGAAAGAGTGACTAGAAAGTACATTAAGTTTTCCGTTAAGTGAGTCTCCTCTCTAATTTGGCTGAGAGCCCATGCTGAACTTCACGGCTAAGCCAAACACCTCCACCAAGGGACACAATTGTGGTCCTCTTAACCTGCCCAGAGAGTCTGTTTTCACTAGAACCTTCCTCCTCTGGGGGGTCTCACCTTTTCTGAACACACAAAGTGTTCAGCCACAAGCCTATTTTGCACACCACCCTCCACCCCTACCCCAACCCATGTGAAGTGATGATAAAGTCAGTCACACCACAGCTGTCTAGGAAAGTGGAAAGAACCACCGGCTCCCTGGAGAACACTCGGGCAAAAGTGTTGAGTCCCAGCAGAGGACAGCACAGGGTATCTGTGAGTTCAGCCCCAGGGCTGCAACATTCTAGAACCTACCATGGCAGAAAAGATAAACAGGGAGAGGGGAGAGACAACCAAGAGGATGAGGAAGTAGAAGACATGACTTGGCTCTTACAAAACTAAATCAAACAAGGGAAGAGATGTGGATAGGAATTTTGGTGGGTCCTTCTAGGGAGGAGAAAAGGGGGAAGTGGGTGGAGTGATGGCTATAAAGGTTTGGTGATTTCAGGGAAGTCCTCAAAAGCCTTTTAGTCTCAGCGTCACCCTTTCCCCATGAAAATGAAATTTATTTTCCCCCAAATATAAAAATAGAGTGCTCGTTGTAAAAATTTAAACAATTAAGGAAAGAATAAAGGAAACAAACAAAACATCACCACTCAAAATGTCACTGTTAATTTGCCAAATATCCCTCTGGGTATTGTTCCAAATCTACACACATGTATACATACACATACACACACAACTTCATATAATGGGTCATAGGATCCTATTTTTATCAACTACTTTTAAATTTTTTTAAATTTTTTATTGTTTAATAGTTTTGCCCAGAAAGGGTACATCAATGTAGTTTAAAAGTTTTATTACATTTAATGAAAAAATAAGTACTAATCTTTCCAAATGTATATGATTTGATTTATTTTCATTCATTACTGAAATTCGTATACAATTTACATATAAATGTACTGGAACTTTATCCTATAGGTTAAAAATATAACAAAAGACATCTTTACTTTCAAGTAAAATTTCCTTTATTTTTTTATTTATTTATTTTTTATGTTTATATTTTTATTTATTTTTTTATTTTTTAAATTTTTTGTTTATTGCCATAACATTGGTTTATAATATGGTATAAATTTCAGGTGTACATCATTATACTTCTATTTCTGCATAGATTACATCATGTTCACCACCCAAATACTAATTACAACCCAACACCACACACATGTGCCAAATTATCCCTTTCACCCTCCTCCCTCCCCGATTCCCCTCTGGTAACCACCAATCCAATCTCTGTCTCTATGTGTTTGTTTATTGTTGTTATTATCTACTACTTAATGAAGGAAATCATACGGTATTTGACCTTCTCCCTCTGACTTATTTCACTTAGCATAATACCCTCAATGTCCATCCATGTTGTCACAAATGGCTGGATTTCATCGTTTCTTATGGCTGAGTAGTATTCCATTGTGTATATATACCACATCTTCTTTATCCATTCGTCCCTTGATGGGCACTTAGGTTGCTTCCAAGTCTTGGCTATTATGAATAACGCTGCAATGAACACAGGGGTGCATGTATCTTTACGCATTGGTGTTTTCAAGTTCTTTGGATAAATACCCAGCAGTGGAATAGCTGGATCATATGGTAGTTCTATCCTTGATTTTTTGAGGCACTCCATACTGTTTTCCATAGTGGCTGCACCAGTTTGCACTCCCACCAGCAGTGTATGAGAGTTCCCTTCTCTCCACATCCTCTCCAACACATGCTGCTTCCTGTCTTGTTAATTATAGCCATTCTGACGGGCGTGAGGTGATATCTCATTGTAGTTTTGATTTGCATTTCCCTCATAGTTAATGATGTTGAACATCTTTTCATGTGTCTGTTGGCCATCTGTATATCTTCTTTGGAGAAATGTCTGTTCAGGTCTTTTGCCCATTTTTTAATTGGGTTTGTACGTGGTGCTTATTCTTGCCTCCTAGGTCTGGTTTTCTGTCTCTCCCCTTCCAGCTCTGTCTTCTTCCTCTCTCTGTCTCTGTCTCTGTGTCTCTGACACATATCTTTCTCACTCTCTCCTTCTGCTTAATTTCCCACATACTTTTTTTTATCTTTCTCAAAAAAATGAACGTACTTAAAAATATATTTTTTAAATGAGCAGAGGATATGAGCAGATATTTTTCCAAAAAGATATACAGATGGCCAACAGGCACATGAAAAGATGTTCAACATCACTAGTCATCAGGGAAATGCAAATCAAAACTACATTGAGATATATCACCTTACACCTGTCAGAATGGCTATAATCTCCAAGACAAAAAATAACAAATGTTGGAGAGGATGTGGAGAAAAGGGAACCCTCATATAATGCTGGTGGGACTGCAAACTGGTGCAGCCACTATGGAAAACAGCATGGAGATTTCTCAAAAAATTAGAAAAACCATATGACCCAGCTACTGGTTATTTATCAAAGAGCTTGAAATCAACAATTCAAAGAGACTTATGCACCCCTATGTTCATTGCGGCATTACTCACAATAGCCAAGAGGTGGAAGCAACCCACATGCCCATCGACTGAGGAATGGATAAAGAAGATATGGTATATATATACAATGGAATACTACTCAGCCATAAAAAAGGACAAAATTGTCCCATTTGCAACAACATGGATGGACCTTGAGAGTATTATGTTAAGCAAAATAAGCCAGACAGAGAAAAACGTACATCATATGATTTCACTCATATGTGGAAGATAAACAAACACAGGGACAAAGAGAACAGATTAGTGGTTACCAAAGGGGAAGGAGGTTGGGGGGTGGGCATATGGGGTAAAGGGGCACAAAAATATGGTGTTTGACAAATAATAATGTACAACTGAAATTTCACAATGTTATAAACTATTATGACTTCAATAAAATTAAAATAATGTATATATATGTTTTTAGGTATTAAAATTGTTCCATAATTTAAAAAATATATTTATTTCGCAAAATGTATCTGCCTAGATTTACATCTTGAAACCAAAAGTCATTATTCTCTTTTTTTCACCTAACATTATGGTCATAAGTGTTTTTCCCTGTTATTAGTCTTTATGAGGATTCTTTATAATAGCTATTTAAAAGTAGTTATTTCCTCCCGCCTCCCGTCTGGGGCTACCAAACAGATATGTGTATCCCCATCTATGCCCTGTACTCCCTGGTCAGCAAATACTTTCCTCTTTATTCTCTTCCTGAGACTACAAGGAATGCACTGGTACGAGGGAAAATAGCTTATGCTGTTTTTTAAAGTTTATTTTTTTAAATTACATATAAAAGAAATTCACTAAAGGCTGTGTGTTATCCTGGATTGGATCTTGGAACACAGAAAGAATATTAGTGGAAAAACTGGTGAAATCTGAATACAGTCTCTAGGTTAGTCAATAGTAATTTAGTCAATTAACCAATGTTAATTTCTTAGCTTTGATAAATGTACCAAGGTCCTGTGAGATGTCTGAGTAAAGGGAATATACCGGAATTGTCTGTACTATCTTTGCAGCTCTTCTGTACATTTGAGATTATTTTAAAATAAAAAGTTAACAATAAAAGAAAATCATACTTGTATAAAATTTGAAAGATACATAAAAATATAAAGAAACAAAAATTATACTCATAAAAGTGAATGGAACATTTTGCATTTTTGCATATCTATTTCACATGTACCCAGTTCAGCATCTGACATATAGTGTATACCTAATAAAGTCTAGATCCTTTCCATTTAAGTCCATAGTCCTTGGAGAATTGGATAAAATGTGTTATTCCATAACTTAACTAAAGATTGAGACAGGGCTGGGCAATAAAGATCCGTGAGGGGAATATTTTGGCTCCTGAAGAGCTTCACTTGGAAACAAGATCTTGGCTGCTTTTCTCATTTCTCCTAGCTTTCCTTCTTTGCCATTTCCCAATTCCTAACCCCCTTCTCAGAGGGAAGAAAAACTAGTTAATTTGGAAGCTTTCCCTGGAGCAGTTGTTACCAGTCATGGCCTTATTGCTGTCAATTCTGCTCCTCTATGGCGATGTTGCCCCCATCAGTGCATTTGTTTTAATGCCCAGCTTCTCACAGATCAGACTGGACTCCAGTGTCATGACCCCAGAGTTCTCAAAAATTCTCCTGTTAAAAGGGAGGCAGATGCCAGTATTAGAGGAAGGACAGGGATGGTACATAGTCTAAAATTACAACAGAGGAAAGAAAAGACTGAAGGAGGTAGAACAACCAACCCCTCAGAAGGCACCATCACAGTCTCCTGCTCACTGTGAAGACAATGAATGTAGACTTCCTTTCTTATCCCCACTGTGCCCCATCAGCCTCCTCCAGCCTTACTCCCTCTCTTTATCTACTTTAGATCCCATGGTCCCTCGTCTCAGTCTACTCCAGTGGGTCTCAAAAGTGTCGTCCTTGGACCAGCTGCACTCATTAGAAATGCACATTCTTTCCCCCGCTACCCCCACCCCAATGAACTAAATCGAAAACTCTAGGGGTGGGGCCCTACAATCTACATTCTAATGAGTCCTCTAAGTGATGCTGTTGGCAACTCAAGTTTGCAAATCACTGCCCCAAACTCACTTGTGCTTCTCACCAGCATCCACCTGATAAAATCCCAACTCTGGAGGAACCCAATTATCTGCCCAGGTGCACCTGGGCAGCTGAGCCCTGCTGGAGAAAAGCACTCAGCTGGGTATTATTGGTGTCATTGTAACCTCGCAGTCACCATCCTCAACTGGGTTCTGCGCAGCAATCCTATCTTTCTCTAGTCACTTACTCTCCCATTATTAGGGTTGCTATAATTAGCAGACAAAAACCAAAGAACAGGACACCTAGTCAAATTTGAATTTCAGATGAACATACACTAAAAAATTGTTGTTTATCTGAAATTCTCATTCATCTTAGCATCCTGTATTTTCATTCGCTAAATGTGGCAACTCTAACTAGGAGATATGTATAGTCAGCAGGCAGGCTGTTGGGAAGAGAAGCTGGATCTAGAGGGGGAGGGAGCAAGCACAAGGATGAAATGAAACCGCCTCAGTTCTGTTGCCTCTGACTTTGATGGTAGCCATGTCCTGCAGAAGCTGGGACCCTTCATCAGAAAGCTAAACACACGCACCTGGCCCAGAAGCCAGAGCTGCTGGAGGAGGAGCCAGGGGAAGATGGGGCATTGATAGGCCTGGCTGCTGCCTCATACCAGGAAGCTGAGCCAGCAAATAAACGACAATGTGCGTGGGTTACAAAATGGCTGTTGCTTCACTTCTGCCCTCAGTCTCCCACAAGAATCTCTCATGGACCATCCTAACTGGAAACACACAGGGATGGGAATTTTGGGAAAAGTAGCTCAACCTAGCCAAGGTGACACATTACAATCCACCATACCCATTCTCCATTTTAAAAAGAGGCTTGGGGCTGGCCTGGTGGCATAGTGGTTAAGTTCTCATGCTCCGCTTCTGCAGCCCAGGGTGCGCGGGGTTCGGAGCCCGGGTGTGGACCTACACACTGCTCATCAAGCCATGCTGTGGTGGCATCCCACATACAAAATAGAGGAAGATTGGCACAGATGTTAGCTCAGGGACAATCTTCCTCAAGCAAAAAGAGGAAGGTTGGCAACAGATGTTAGCTTAGGGCCAATCTTCCTCACCAAAAAAAATAAAATAAAATAAAATAAAAAGAGGCTTGATGTCGAGTGCCAGGGACAAATGAATAATTTACACAGGAAGAAATAGCTAACCTTTGTTGAATGCTTACTACTTAAGCACTTCTCATATGTAAATACTCTTTACATACATTTTACTTACATAAACCCATTACAAACGTGATCTCATTTAGACCTTGTAACAATGCTACAAAGTTGGTATTATTAACATATTATTGACAAAGAAACTAAGCATAGAAAAGTGGAGAAATTTTCCCACGAACACACAACAAGCAAGGGGCAAAGCTATGATTTGAAGCCAGGTCTCTCTAAAGCCCGTGTTCCTAGCCATTAAGTTCTGTGCTACCCAGCCTCCCAACAAACTGTAGACTTTATTATTCCGTAAACACTAAATCTGCACTCAGTCTACAGATCGCCTGGGAAACCTTCATGCACCAGTGCTCCTCAGTGATTCATACTGGACGCCACTGGTTTGGGAACAAGTTCTTGAGGCTTTCATCACCCTCCCCGAGAACTCACCAGAGTTGGAATCCCAGCCCTTTCACTTAGTGGTTGGGTGGCCCTGGGCAAGTTATTTAACCTTTATCAGCCTCACCCTCCTCATGAGGGCAGTAATTTCTACCTTATGAAATTGTGAAGATTAGATATTAGCACCAGAAAGACATTTGGCACAGCCCGATCATCCTAGGCACTCCACAAAGGGGAGATTCCCCCCTTCCTCAATGGATTAGCTACCACCACCTACATTTGGGTGGAAGACTTTCTAAATTATACCTTGGGTCCTAATCTCTTATCCTCCCTCCGGGTCTGTATTTCCTGGTTCCCACCAGGAAACATAGCCAACCCCAAACCATCTTACATCTGAACCACTATGCCCCGGTTTTCAATACAATCAATGCCATCTTCAATACCATCTTTTCAGTCCTCAAGCTCATTTCCTTAAAATCACTTTCATTTCGCTCCCTCTGCCTTGTTCAGACATTATGTGTGCAGCACAACTACTCTTTCCTGAGAGAAAAAACTTTGAATTCCTAGTGCCATATTTTAAAAAGTATACTGGCAAACTTGAGTAAATCAGAGTAGAGTGATCAGGAAGATGGGGGCCTGGAAACTGGCGTCCTAGAATGAGCACGTATATAAAGGAAATACGGAATTTTCTCCTTTAGAACAGAAGCCTAAGGGTAGTCATTGGGAAGAGCAAGTCCTTTGTCTGTGGGTTTCAAAGTGCAGACTTGATCCATAGGAAGTGGATTTCTGCTGAACATAAGGAAATTTTGAAGATACGAGTTTTTGCCAATGGGGTGGGGTGTGGCCATTTAGCATTCTCTATGTCATCTACTTGCTCCTTCCATTCTCATTCCTGCTGGGAGGAGGAGGATTTCAGCCGTAAAACATATCATCTTCTGCTGTAAGAATCCTAAAGAAACAGCTTCCTAAGCGTCAAGCATGTGCATACCAACACCTCTGTTGAACGGCCCTAGACCCACTGGAACCATATGCTACTGGTTTTGGATCTGTTTGAAACCTGGCTTCCCAGCACCAGTGACATGAAACCTGAAGGCTGCTGATGGCAAAGAAGAGTTTATAATCCTAATCCTCCTCTGAGCCAACCAGAGACCTGAACTCATAATATTGCCTTGAATGATAGTGTACTTCTTTGGTGTACCTAGTGCTCTCATTTTCAGCTTGGAGAGCCCCAATCTCAGATTATTTGGATCCTTATTTCGTTTCTTTCTAATCAAGGTAATCAATGTTAGCAAGACAGAGGCTTGTCTTTCATGTTTTTGTGTTTGTTTTTATGCATAATCATCTTTATTATTATTCATAAATACATTAGAAACTAACATAGATTTCTTTAATAAAAGACACGTAAGTTCTCATGGGCTTCTGCTTTCCATTCAGTTAGGTAGTTAGAAAATCCGCTGTTTACTTGAGAAAGTTAAAAAAGGCCAAGTGATATCTTAGTGTCATTATGACAAGTTTTCACCTCATAGGCTCTCTGAATGGGTCAGTGGGTGTCGGGACTGTACTGTCTTAACAGACCTGCGCATACTCAGTGTCTTCTGGAATTCCTTATAAATTTCAATGGGCACCTGGCCAATGGAACATACTATTACTCTACCAGTTCTTAAGGTCTGGTTCTGAGGCTACACATTAGAATTTGCATTTTTAATCTCCTGTTCCCCTTTGATTTACTCTAAAGGGCAGTTATTTAAAGGAGTCAAATACACACAAACTTCAAAGATTTTCATATTGTCCGTGCTTATCTTTCAAAAATAGTATATTAATCATTTTACCAACTCTCTCTGCCAAATAAAGGATCTAAAAGCATTAAGCACCAACTGCCCAAAAAAAGTTCATGAGGTTCTTCTCTCTCTAAATCAAGTTATTTGGAATCTTGAGCAAATGCAAACAATGCCAAAGCAGAGTGATAGTCCTCTCTGAAAAAGGAGGCTTGTCTTTTAAATGGCCCTTCTGCTCTTAAGAATGTGAGGATCAGGACAAAGGGACTTGGCAGTGTCAGACCTAAGGGATAAATGGCCCTGCTGGCCTGAACACAGAGGGTGGTGGGAGAATGCAGCTAGGCGGGCTCCTGAGGGTGGGCATGGGGAGAAGGGTAGAAAACGGACAGAAGACAAGAAAGAGGTGCCTACTCATCCAAGAGGAGACTGCATAGGGACAGAGAAGAAATATTTTGCTCCAACCTCCAGACTCTGAATGTGTTCGCTTGGTCCACAAATAGAGGGATGTGAGAGCAGAAGTACACAGGGCTATCAGGCTCTGGAACAGCTCAGACGGAAGAGAAAGTAGAACTGCTTGATGGCTGACCTGCAGGTGTCGCACCTGCCTTCTGATCCGGATCCCACCACTCACCACCTGCGACCTCAGGCAAGCTGCTCGACCTCTATTGCCTCATCTCTAAACAGGGGCTATAATGTCCATGGGACTCAGGGGATTAAAGGACTTAGATTTAAAGCACTAGAACACCTAGCATGAAGGTAGCCCTCAAAAATGAAGTAGTCATTTTCTTTAGATGGGAAGTTGGCCTTAGGTAGCTTCCAAAGGCCTTCATCCTCTGAGATGTTTTTGTTAATCTTGTGGTGTTTTTACCCCTTCACCTCACTTCGTGCGTGTGTCTTTTTCTATCCATTTCCATAGCTATTTTCCTGGTCCAGGATTGTATCCTTGAGCTTGTTGGGATAAAACAAAAGGAGAGCTTCCCACGGGCCCCACTTTTGGTGGCTTTTCACTGTCCTCGCAGGGCTTTCTTAAACACCAGCCCTTCCTCTTAACGTCTGCTTCCAGCTCCTTCAACTCCCTTACTGTGGTTCTGCACAACAGCGAAGAAAATATCAAGGAGCCAAAACAAGTAGAGGCAGGTGAGCTCCCACGCTGCTCACAGCATGACTCACCAGTCAGAGGAGCATCTCCTGGGTTGGCCTCTGCGCCCACCCCCAGCAACGGCCTCCAGGAAGCAGGGTTCTCCTGAGTTCTCCAGGCTCTCTCTCTTGGTTCAGGCCAGAGAGAAACCCAGGAGTCCCTGAACTCCAGATAAACGTCTTAAGAAAGGGGTCTCTTTACCCTGCCTCCTGGTTAGCCCTTCCAAAACTATCCTTCCTCCCGACCTCCCCTCACTGCTGCTTGTTTTCTGGACGGTTTCCTTCGGTTGCATTCAGTTTCCTTCTCTCGACTAGTCATGCGGTTTACACAGCAAGTCCTGATTGGCAGGATAGAGTGTGGGTGCACCAGGCAGCCTCCCAGGGCAAGTTTGAGCATGTCTGAACCCAACTTGAAAGGTTGTGCCTCCCCCACACCCCTGCCTGAGCCTCCTGCTGTCCAGGCGACACAGATCAGCAGTACCTCGTTTCCTAAACATCAGTTTGAACATGTCCCAACTCAGCTTCAATTCCCTCTGGCTTGAAATTGCTTCTCTTATTATGTTGAAATTATTTATATGTACTTTTTGCCTCTCGCTCTTCGCCTTTATCATCTGTCTTAGTCCATTCGGGCGACTGTAACAAAATACCACGGCCTGGGTGGCTTATAAACAACAGAAATTTATTTCTCATAGTTCTGGAGGCTGGAAGTCTGAGATCAGGGTGCCAGCATGGTCAGGTGAGGGCCCTCTTCTGAGTTACAGACTTCTTTGTATCCTCACGCGGTAGAAGGGATGAAGGGTCTCTCTGGGCTCTCTTTTATAAGAGGACTAATTCCATTCCTGAGGGCTCCACCCTCATGACCCGAGCACCTCCTGAAGGCCTCACCTCCTGATATCATCACACTGGGGGTTAGGATTTCAACATTTGCATTTGGGAGGAACACAAACATTCAGGCCATAACATCATCTAACTATATTTTTCTCATTAATGCCTTGCTCAGGCTGCTGAGGATGGCCAGGTGAGTTGGCTTCCTGTTCCCACAATTGTTGTGCGGGTCTCCACTTTCCTGTCCTCACATATGTAATTTCTCCAGCCTAAACTAACCTGCCCTGCCCTGTCACTCCCACCGAACCCAGCCTCCAAAATACTTCAGTCTTGGTACTCCAGGCTCACCTTTGGTTTTGCAATTCATGGTTAGAAATGTGCAAACATCTCACAAATATGAGGCTTGTTATAATTGGCTTTGCATTTAGTGGTAGCCTATGGATTACTAATTAAAGTAGCATCACAAACGTGCTCCAACATGGATGAACCTTGAGGACATTATGCTAAGTGAAATAAGCCAGTCACAGAAGGACAATGTGGTATGATTCTATTTATATGAGGTACCTAGAGTAGTCAAATTCATAGAGACAGAAAACAGAACAGTGGTTACCAGGGTCTGGAGGGAGGGGGAAACGGACAGTTATTGTTTAATGGACATAGGGTTTCAGTTTGGGAAGGTGAAAAAGTCCTGGAAATGGATGGTGGTGATGGTTGCACAACAATGTGAATGCACTTAATGCCACTGAACCATTTTTACACTTAAAAATGGTAAATTTTATGTTGTGTTTATTTTACCATAATAAAAAAAAATTTTTAAGTAATACATAGTGAATAGAACTTTCAGAAAATATGAACAAGTAAAAAGAAGAAAATAAAAATATACTTGAAAGGTTATTTCCACTTAATATATTAATAAACATCTTTCCAAGTCACTGGATAACCTGCTACAAAACTTGCTTAACGGTTGCATGGTATTTATTTTATTTTATGGAGATACATTAATTAATGTAATCAATATTTTATAGGTGGATATTGAGGTTATTTAGTTTTTTTAACTATTAAAAAGATTATTGCAAGAAACATCCTTATAGCTAAATATTTATGACGTTGGGAGGTAGATGTGGTTATAAAAGGGCAAAAGAGTGTATCTTTGTGGTAATGGACTTGTTCTGTATCTTGACTACGGCTGTGGATACATGAACCTACACATGTGATAAGACTACACAGAACTAGATACTCACACGTGCGCACACACAAACCCGCACAAATGAGTACAAGTAAAACTGGGGATATCTGAACAAGCTCTGTGGATTGTATTGATGTCAATATCCTGGTTGTGATATTGCACTATAGTTTCACAAGATGTTACCATTGGGGGGAAATGGGTAAAGGGTACATGGGATCCCTCTGTATTTTTTCTTACAACTGCATGTGATTATACAATTATCTCCAAATAAAAGGCTTAATTTTTATAAAAGTGAAAAAAGTTTATGCACATCAATTAGTTTATTAAGATAATTTTTTAAATGAGGAATTACTGAGTTAAAAAGCATTATTTTAAAGGCTTTTGATACACATTACACTCGAGAAAGGATTTACTATTTATGCTCCTGCTGTTAGTGTCAGAACTCTACCTCACAATGTTACTGGATGCATATCCAGGTTCTTTACCAGCCACACAAGAGGGGCCAAATAAAACTGGCACGCCAGGCTTCTGGCAAGGAAAGAGTTTTTATTTCGGGTGACATCAGCCGGGAGATGAGAGCTCTCAAATTTGTCCCGTCTCCCTGAAAGATGGGAGGCAAGGGGTTTTAAAGGTTGTGAGGAATGTGGCTGCTTGTAGGGGGGGAGCCTGTGGCCTTGCTGGTCAGCACTTTCCCATCAGCCTGTGTTTGGCCTTGTGAAGCTGGTGGCAGGGAGGAGGAGGGCGAGATAAGGAAATTGCAGGTGAGTGTCCTTCAACTGTCTCTGTCTCCGTGGTGGATGGTGGATTCTGGGGCTGGGAAGCCAAGGAGTTGAGGTCTGAGAAGCTTTAGTTTGTTGATATCAGTTTCCCTATAACAAACTTCAAGAACTGGTAATTAGCCAGAACTTCAGCGTGTAACAATTTATTACCTCTATTTGCCTTGTGGAACTCAGGGATACAAAGGCTAAAACAACCAATATCTCCATGTAAACAGGCCTTAGAGAAGCACCGAAGGGGAATGAGTGCTTTTTGGTTTTTTTAACCCCATATATGCTGGGTTCAAAGTAGGGGAACTGATATCAGGGCTGGTATCAACAACACTGAATATTATTACTAAAATATCCTTTAATCCAATCAACAAAATTATTTCTCATCGTTATTTATTTCCTTCAAGATTTTAAGGTAACAACACACTGTCATTTCTCCATATTTAATTAAGTGAAGGTTGTTTTGTGTTCTGATCTTTTTTTTTTTTTTTTGGTGGGGAAGATTAGCCCTGAGCTAACATCTGATGCCAATCCTCCTCTTTTTGCTGAGGAAGATTGGCCCTGGGCTAACATCCGTGCCCATCTTCCTCCACTTTATAAGTGGGATGCCGCCACAGCATGGCTTGATAAGCGGTGCGCAGGTCCACGCCTGGAATCTGAACCTGCAAACCCCGGGCCTCCAAAGCGGAGCGTGTGAACTTAACCACTGCGCCACCCGGGTTCGGATTCCGGCCATGCACCGAAGCACCGCTTGTCAAGCCATGCTGTGGCAGTGTCCCATATAAAGTAGAGGAAGATGGGCACAGATGTTAGCTCAGGGCCAATCTTCCTCTGCGGAAAGAGGCGGATTGGCACTGGATGTTAGATCAGGGCTGATCTTCCTCCCTCCCCAAAAAAATATATATATCTGGGTATGTTGGTTGACCCATAAGCGTGTAAAGTGTTGGCCACATTATACCTCAAACCCTAAGCTCATCAGTCAAAATGGAGTCGTGTCATAGTCTCAGTGTAACAATGCTATTCAAACCGTCAGTGTGAACAGCAAGCAGTGAAAAAAAGACGCTCGACTATTGAAACCTGTGGATAATCTCAAACCCAGAGTAGCCCTTCTGCATCATATGACTTCTCAACGTAGCTCAAAATAAGTGTATGACGAGTCTCCTCTCCTGGTTTTTCCCAGGTTACCTCTGGAGGAGATGACAGGAACGGGACAAGCAGAAACAAAGAAGTTGCAAACGTTTTCATGGAGCTCATCCCTTTCCACTAGAAAGTAAGCTCTACACGGCAGAGATTTCTGCCTGTTTAGTTCACTGATGTGTCCCAGAGCCGAGAACATTTCCTGCTACACAACAGCCTGTAGTAAGTGCTCAATGAATATTTCTCGAATGTTTGAAGAAAAATGAGCAAGACATTCTTGCTTTATGATGCCTATTCTCAAAGGCCAGTACCTTCTAGAATTGATCTATCGCCTTAATTCAGTCTTTTGGGAGCATCCTGGATGCTAGAAAAGACTCCATGTGAATCCAGGATCCTATTTGTTGCCCCGACCAGTGTCTGAGCCAGGTGCCCAAGGCCTTAACCCTCAGGGCAGCTCCTTAATTTTCTCCTAGCCATGGAGGCTGGTTTTGAGGCCTGCAGCAGTAGCTCATAAACTGGCTTGAAACTTGATAAACTGGCTAGAAACAGGGGCAGGGTGCCAGCCTCGGGACATGAAGAGTTTCACTCCAGCTGCCCAAGAATGCTTTAACCTCAGTGAAGAGTCTTTCGATTTCTCACTGGAATTTTCCCCTCTGAGCTCACTGAGAAGCTCAAAAGACAGGCACTTACCCAGTACATAGAAACCAGCTTGGGGATTTACTTAACAGTCCTTGGAGAAGGGTCAGGGTTGACTTAGGGTTTGCAAAGCAGCACTCTTTCCCTGGTTTCCAGAACACAATTCATCAAATAAGGTGCAATCAGTTATCACTCAGCTTAGCAAGGCCAAGAGCAAATCTCGACTGTACCTGGGTGAGGGAGATGCCGAAGGCTCCAGGCTCCAAAGGACCATCCGTCAGCCGTGCGCATACAGCCCAGGAGTAATTCAGAGGGATGACAAACAGGGTCATTGCAGTAGGCTGTGGCCTTACAGACGTCCTGGACCTGCTTCCTAGAAGCAGAAAAAGCAGTCTTTACCTGTGTCTTCTGCCAAGTCGCCCTTGTCCCCTCCTCCACACACAATGAAACCTCACTAGAAACATTTCCTTGGTACCGAAAAGCTGGACTAGGGATTGGGACTAGCTCCTGACTTGCCAGGGTCACAGGTACACTGTGCCCAATTGACTTAGCCCTGCCTCAGTTTCTCTATATGAAGGGTCTTAATCACAGAGTCCATTCAAAGCTCATTCCACCCTATCTCTTACTTCCTGGTAGCTCACTGCTAAATGATCCAAGAGAGACATTTAGACGTCTCCAGTACCAGAGCGCCCCCAGAGTAATTTTTATTTTGTTACAAAAGACATTTTATATAGCATACAAGTTTATGGAATCATTTTACTTATTTAGATTCCTTTTCCTTCACACAACTAAAAATTCCTCGTGGAAATACTAGATTTTATTATTTGCCACAGTTCCTTAGGAAGCAGTGAGTTCTAAGTCCAGCTCAGAGTTTCAGTTTTTCCCCTTTCTTGATATTCTGCTTCTCCAAGTACTTCATCCCTGGGGGGGGGACTGTCACATTTCTGCAGCCTCCCTGTCTCATGGAGAAAAGTTCACCCTCTTTTTCCCACATGTTCTCTGTCACGACTGCTGCCCAATTCTCTCATATCTGCATGCTCCTGCCCCCAAATCAGTGGCATCCGTCAGAAAGTCTTGTGCGTCTGCATTTTTCTGTCTTCATGCACTGTCCCCTGGAGGCAAGCTTTCTTTTTTTTCCCATAAATGTTTTAGGTAGTCAGTCAGTTTGGTTAATTTCTAAATTCTTTCTTGAATAATTATTTATTGAGCACCCACCCTGTGCCAAACACTTTTTAGGTACTAGAGATGTAACGATGACTTTAAATGGATAAAGGGTAGTCAGCGTGGTATTCCAATGACCAGTCAGTTGTACATTATACCTTCACTCTCTCCTTCTGTATTTACCGACATCAGTGATGTTCTAGGCACAGGGGACTCAGCTGTAAACAAGCTGACACGGCTCCTGCCCTCTCAAATCTTACACTCCTACCATAGTTTTGCCTTAATGTTCTACAAAAATACAGTGTACCAAACTTTAAAATTATTAAACACATTTTACCTTACACAAGGTCCGAGAAAAATGTATTCGTCCACCAAACAGTTTCCATTTTATTTATTTTTTTAATTAATTAATTGATGTATTATTTTTTTTGCAGGGAAGGATTCATCCTGAGCTAACATTTGTTGCCAATCTTCCTCTTTCCCCGCCTCCCCTAAAGCCCCAAGCATGGTTATATATCTTAGTTGTAAGTCCTTCTAGTTCTTCTGTGTAAGTTGCCACCACAACATGGCAACTGACAGACAGGTGGTGTGGTTCTGCGCCCGGGAAACAAACGGGGGCCACGGAGGCGGTGGGAGCCCCGAATTTTAACCACTAGACCATCAGGCCTGGTTCAACAGTTTCCATTGTAAAGAACCAGATGTTTCAGGACAGACTAGCTCTGGTGGCAGCGTGGTATTCCAATGCCCACGGGGTGGTTGAAGCCCTCTTTGCAGGGCAGGGGACAAACTGGAGACCAGCTCGCCCTTCCAAGGGGGCAGCCATCTCAGCTCCAGTCCTGTTTCCAGGTAAGACTGTGGACCCAGTTTTGACGGATCTTCCTATTTTTCAAAAGAAGCTTGAAATTTGTTGTAAAACTTTTTGATTTTTAAATATTAGCAACTAATTTAAACACTGTGTAGACCAAATATACCTGGTGGCTATATGGCTTTGAACTCTCTTTTATGATTATGTATTAAAATGTTCTGTATAGGGGGCCGGCCCCATGGCTTAGCGGTTAAGTGCACACACTCCGCTACTGGCGGTTCGGATCCCAGGCGCGCACCTACGCACCACTTGTCCGGCCATGCTGAGGCCGCGTCCCACATACAGCAACTAGAAGGATGTGCAACTATGATATACAACTATCTGCTGGGGCTTTGGGGAGAAAAAGGGGAAAAAAAAGGAAGAGGATTGGCAATAGATGCTAGCTCAGGGCTGATCTTCCTCACACACACACAAAAAATGTTCTGTATATAACTTGTTCTATTGTTCGCCTTAAAGACCTTTGTTTGCAATTCTTTTTGGCACGTCCTTGTCAAAAGTCTCTCCTTTGTACTTTCTAATCTGTCCTGTGGTCACCAGCACACTCTGTTCCCACTATTCTTAAATCCCAGGTGGATGGAAGACATAGCACCTCCCAATGTTTTTTCCTGTTTTGTTTCATTAAAACAGGACATCAGTGTATTGTGAAACAATTTCACATGTATCCGTCTCGGGTCTTCCCCTAAGGCTGATAAGATTTGATAAAACTCGTTTAGCTGCTCCCTCTGTTACACTACAAAAGCTTCAGAGTATTTGTCTCTGCCAAGGCCCTATAATTTTTTTTTTATTGTGGTAACATTGGTTTACAATTTGTATAAACCTCAGGTATACATCATTATACTTCTATTTCTGCATAGATTGCATCGTGTTAACCACCCAAAGACTAATTACAATCCATCACCACACACATGAGCCTAATTATCCCTTTCACCCTCCTCCCTCCCCCTGCCCCTCTGGTAACCACCAATCCAATCTCTGTCTCTATATTTTTGTTTGTTGTTGTTTTTATCTTCTACTTATGAGTGAGATCATATGGTATTAGACCTTCTCCCTCTGACTTATTTCACTTAGCATAATACCCTCAATGCCCATCCATGTTGTCACAAATGGCTGGATTTCATGGTTTCTTATGGCTGAGTAGTATTCCATTGTGTATATATACTACATCTTCTTTATCCATTCGTCCCTTGATGGGCACCTAGGTTGCTTCCAAGTCTTGGCTATTGCGAATAATGCTGCAATGAACACAGGGGTGCATATATCTTTACACGTTTGTGTTTTCATGTTCTTTGGATAAATACCCAGCAGTGGAATAGCTGGATTGTATGGTAGTTCTATTCTTAATTTTTTGAGGAATCTCCATACTGTTTTCCATAATGGCTGCACCAGTTTGCACTCCCACCAGCAGTGTATGAGAGTTCTCTTCTCTCCACCACTTGTTGTTTCCCGTCTTGTTAATTATAGCAAAGCCCTATAATTAAACATTTTGTCTTTTATGAATCTTGGGATTCACAGGCCCTCTGCTTTTCACACTGTGGCAGTGTTGATTCACCAAAAGCTCTTCTTTCTCTGGCAAGAAGGTTCATGGTTTATTCACTTATTTATTTTTTATTGTTTTTAAACAATTGTGGTAAAATATATATAACCTCACTTTTGTCATTCTGACCATTTTTACATGTACAATTCAGTGGCAAGAACTACATTCACACTGTTGTGCAACCATCACCACTATCTATTTCCAAAGTTTTTTATCACCCCAAAAAGAAATTCTGTACCCATTAAACAATAATTTCCCATTTCTTCTTTCCCTAGCCCCTGGTAACCTCTAATCTACTTTCTGTCTCTCTGAAGTTGCCTATTCTAGTTATTTCATTTAGGTGGAATCATACAATATTTGTCCTTTTTGTGTCTGGCTTATTTAATTTAGCATAATGTTTTCAAAATTCATCCACATTGTAGCATGTATCAGAACTTCATTCCTTTTTATGATTGTAAAATATTCGATTCTATGTATATGTCACATTGTGTTTATCCATTCATCTGTTAATGGACATTTGGGGGTTTCCATCTTTTGGCTATTGTGAATAATGCTGCTATGAGCATTGGCATACAAATATCTGTTTGAGTCCCTGATTTCAATTCTTTTGGATACATACTTGGGAGTGGAATTACTGGGTCATGTGGTAATTCTATGTTTAACTTTTTGAGGAATCACCAAACTGTTTTCCAGAGCAGCTGTACCATTTTACACTCCCACCAGCAATATATGAGGGTTACAATTTCTCCACATCTTTATCAAGATTTATTATTTTCCTTTTTTATTTTCTTATTACCAGTCTATTGGGTGTGAAGTGGTATCTAATTGTGGTTTTGATTTGTATTTCCTGATGTCTAATGATGTTGAGCATCTTTTCATATGTTTATCAACCATTCATCCATCTTCTTTGAAGAAATGTCTGCTCAAGTCTTTTGCCCATTTTTTGGTTGGTTTGTTTGTTCATGGTTATATTTTTAACTTAGAGTTTTGAAGGCCTCACCACTGTAGGTCGCAGGCAGTCAGTTTGCACTTTGAAGAGTTTATTTATAACCTAGAGCTTCACTCAACCTTAGATGACAGACTCTGGTGTCAAGGGCTGTCCATTTTTAAACTCAGGGCTGATTGTAGGAACAGATTGCTCAGCCATAGAGTTGGTCCCTCTGGTCCTATCATATCTTAAGATAGGTGAACCAAAAACTAAAATTAAAATAAAAACAAAAGGAGAGGATAAGATTTGATGTTAATCTAGTTTTACTATTCCTCATTCATCAGTTGAACAATATTTCTTGAACATTTTATGTGCCAGAAGTGAAGCACTGTGCTAGGTGCTGGGAGTACAGTGGTTGATGAGATGGATGCGGTTCATGTGGGAGGCAGAATAATGGTCCCCAAAGGTGTCCACATCCTAATCCTGGAACCTGTGAAATATGTTACCTTACATGGCAAAAGAGACTTTGAAGATGTGATTAAGTTAAGGATCTTGGGATGGGGAGATTATTCTGGATTATCACTAGGGCCCAATATAATTACAAGGGTACCTATAAGAGGGAGGCAGGAGGAGCAGAGTGAGAGGAGATGTGAGGGTGGAAGCAGAGTCAGAGACTGAAGATGCTGTGCTGCTGGCCTTGAAGACAGAGGAAGAGGCCATGAGCCAAGGAATGCAGGCAGCCTATAAAAGCTGGAAAAGATATGGAAGCTCATTCTCCTCTAGAGCCTCTGGGAGAATGCAGTCCTGCCACCCCCTTGACTTCAGGACTTCTGACTTCCAGAACTTTAAATAATAGATTTGCATTGTTATTGGCACTAAGCATGTGGTAATTTGTTACAGCAGCAATAGGTAACCGACACGGTTCCTTTTCCCCCTATAAAGGACACTGTGGTGTGGTGGGCAGCAATCAGCAGACCTGGGTCTGCCTCTGTGCTCGGTGCCCAGTAGCTGTGTGACTTGGGGCAAGTTACTTTATGTCCTGAGACTCATTTTCCACGTCTATGAAATGAGGATAGCAATGTTTGCCTCACAAAGTTGTTGTAAGAATTAGAGATAAACTATGTAAGATAGCTGGGGTGTAGTAGGCTCTTAGTAAGTGGAAGCTATTGTTGTTGCCATCACTATTTATTTTTTTAAAAAACACTTTCCCTTAATTAGGCAAGAAGATGGGAGACGAGAGACGTGGACCCCATTTAGAATCAGGATGGTGAAAGGAGAGGGATTACAAAATGCTTAGGTGGGAGTCATTAGGAGAGGTTCTATTCTGGGGAGCAAGACAGCAGCCTTGGCTGCCCTGTCTCTCTCCTTTCTTTTAGTGACACTATTCTGCTCCTGAACCTCCAGCTGTCACACTCAAGAATTCTCTTCACCCATCTTCTTTACCTCCATCAAGCCTCGCTTCTTTTTCTCCATCTAACCCCATCCAGAAGCCAGGCCCCTGTTTTGTTTGTCCTTCTCAGTCATGGTTCAGGTCATTTTGGTTATATTTGCTCATATTTGGTCATTTTTGTTTTCTTCATGTAGCATCAATACCCAGTTTAGATTGGATCTCCAGTTCATGGTCATAAATTATAATGAGTGTGTCTTCCTTGCTCACAATGCTCAGATTCCAGCATCCATGCCTGCACTGTATATCTCATTTTTCCTGACCATAATAGCTCATTGGCCTAGGATGGACACCTTACCCAAGCCAAGAATTGAGATTTGTGATCTAATCAGTCCTGTCTCAGAGCTGGTTCAAGCCATAATCATCAATCGCTCTCTCAGGAGAGTGATTAACAGCCATATTCTACCAGGGGAGGGTGGGGAGGAGAGAAGAGCCCAAAAGATACGCAGGGGGATGGCCCAATGGCTTTGCAGTTTCCTCTTCTGGCCACTTCCCGCAGCTTTATTGTAGTCCTGTCTTCAGATTCCATGAGATAGCCTTATTCACATCTTTCTACATAAAATAATGTCCATATATAGAATATTCATATACATAAATATGCATATTCATATCTATGTACATGTACATGCATGTATATGTAGAATATACATATACATGTTGAAATAAATTTCTAGGCCCAAGATGGAGCCATTCCTGCCTGGGATGCCATGTCAGCAAATCAAAATAGATAACTTTTGTGTCACTGTAAGTACTCTACGAACAGAAATGCAGTATATCCAGTCAGCCAACCCCCAAACGTCAAGCCAACTCTCGGTTCTATACTGATTTCCTTGTTCCTTCTCACCCCAAACAAGGTTGGGTATGTGACCCCAGCCAATCAGATATTTTCTATTTTTCTATTCTTTGTTCCTTATTCTTTGTTCCAGAAAAGCTTCTTGCCTTCCACCCCATTTTGCAGTTCTCTGGACCCTTGGGAATGGAGACTGCCTGGTTCATGAATTGTTAAATAAAATTTGTTTGTATCACCTAAGTTGTCTTCTTTAATCATTTTTAACATACACATACATAAAATTCTCGATTTTCCCTTTGAGTTCTGTTATAGCAACCAAAACTTCAGCCATTTTAAAAATACAGATCTTCAGGGATAGCAAGCTCCAGAATTAACCCTAGAGGAAAACCATTTAACATGAACACCGCCATGCGCACTCGTCTCATTTTATTGCTGAGCCAGAGGCCTGAAAACTTTGATGACCAACGTCCTCCATCATCAAATGCCTTCAGCCAGGAGAAAGTCTGTGGAAAACCACACAACGTGGTCGTTGCCAACATCAAGCACTGACAGAAGCATCATGTCTTTTCTTGAAATGTATCCAAAGAAAAGATGAGTTCAGGATGTCCACAGCCCTAGCCAACTGATCTCAACTTCTCTTCATGTGGAAAAGAAGCAATAAAAATGATACCCTCGGGCCGGCCCGTGGCTTGGCGGTTGGGTGCGTGCACTCCGCTGCTGGCGGCCCGGGTTCGGATCCCAGGCATGCACCAATGCGCCGCTTCTCCGGCCATGCTGGGGCCATGTCCCACATACAGCAACTAGAAGGATGTGCAGCTATGACATACAACTATCTACTGGGGCTTCGGGGGAAAAAGGAGGAAGATTGGCAATAAAAAATGTGAAAAAAAAAAAAAAGATACCCTCAAGGATTTCTTTTCCTTCATTCTTTCCATCCTTCCTTTCTACCTTCCTTTCTTTCCTTTCTTCTTTTTTTTAATGTTTTCGCAGGCCCAAATCAGCCTGAAAAGAGGCACTTTTGAGGAACATTCCCTTAATGGGTGTAGACATAACATTCCAAGTGACTTGTGGGTTTTATTGTCCCCACTAGGCTCACTCACCAAACCAGGCAGGTCCTACTAGATGACTGTGCAGCCAGTTCCTCTGTAGGAAAGACCCAAAGAATGAGTGGGGACTGATATATGCTGAGTGCCTGCTTTGGACCAGGCGTCTGGCTTCTATTCATTCTTCACAGTGATCCAATGAGACGGGTGCTGTTTTTCCCATTTGATAGATCAAGAACTGAGGTTCAGAGAGTTCAAGCAACCTGCCTAGTATCTCACAGGTAAAACATGGTGGATTCCATCTCAGTCTAGAGCCTGAAATTTTTACTGTACCAAGCACAACCTTCAGTTGAGAGGGACCTCATTCCCAGGAAAAAAAGCTGTGGAGTTTTCCCACTAGGCCTGGGACAGAGGTCACACTATAGCCGGTGTCAGGAAAATGATCCAAATGTGCATCCAATGGGCCTTCTCTGGTTCTGTTATGATGGATTCAGAGTTCTGCATTTTGAGTTCATTTATAACTGCTGAAGGGGAGGAAGACTATCCTCTATCCACTCTGAGTCCTTTCTGGCTGGGCTAAATTAAATTGACATGAGACCAAATAACAGGAGAAAAATCAAACAAAGCTTTATAATATGTATACATGGGAGAGACCAGGGAAACTGAGTTTCTTGACAAATGGTGGAGGTTTTCACCTTAAATGGCATATTCAGGTAGACAAAGGAGGATGTTGGGGGTGGGGGAGTCAGCTATGGGAGATTACCAGAAATCACAGTAAACAAGGGTATGCAGATTTAAGTCCTCGCCTTCCCCACTGATAAGAGTTTCTAGACATAAGGTCATCCCCCCTTCTTCCTCGTACAGAGAGGGAGATACCTTTATAAATGGAGATTTCCCTTAAACAGAACTTTGATAAGAATGGGCTTAGCAAGGACCCTCCCAGTCTATCACTTTTAGGCAGTTTGCGGGAGGGTCAAATGTCCTTCAGAGAAAATAATCAAGGTAAAGAGACACATTTTGAGGTGGCCAATTTTGATCTCCTACACTGCCTTCTGAAGCTGTCAGTGAGAGCATAAAGGGCACTTAAATGGACAGGGTCTTGGGCTGGGGGCAACCCAGTGTGGGACTCCCATCTCTGCATCTGATTCCTGTGCCTTTGTTTCCAAGTCCATAACATGGGAATAATAATTCTTGTCCACTCCACCTCACCAAGGACAAAGAGAAGGGGAAGGCATTGCCAAGAGTGAGTCTACCAGTGGGCCAACACACTGCAGGGATCCAAGGTCCCCTCTCACCCTCAGCAAGATTCCTATGATGGCAGATGAAATGTCACAGATTGGAAAACTCACACAGATGCCAATCCTAGTGTCTATGGCATCACCTAGCCCTACATACCATAAGAGCTGCCCTTCCCTGAGCATGGGAGGGACCTTCAAGACAAGCCAAACTGCCCCAGCCTTATCTAGGTCACCTTGAACTCGGATAAGCAAGGGTTCAACCATGTTTCCCTGAGCACAGAACAAACAGG
This sequence comes from Ceratotherium simum simum, assembly GCF_057802395.1. NCBI lineage: Eukaryota > Metazoa > Chordata > Mammalia > Perissodactyla > Rhinocerotidae > Ceratotherium > Ceratotherium simum. The sequence continues at coordinate 26,664,652 of NC_141914.1, read as the reverse complement.
ACAGGGATAAGATTAAGTAGTAGGGAAAAATTAATTGCTCCCCTGCCCTGTGACCTCCCATAGCACACTGCTATTACAGCACTTGAGATACTATTTTATTGTTGTTTATTTTCATGCCTGTCTCCCACTGATAGTGAGCAACTTGTAGTCAGGGACCTTTTCATGTTACCCAAGAAAAATATGAATACATTTTCCATGTTAAATAAAAATAAAAACATTACAGAGAAGGCTGTGCTCCTCTTTACCCTCTTTTCATTCTAGCACCCCCAATCCCAGCCCTCACTCTAGGGGTAACCTCTGTTAGCAGGATGAATGTAGATATTTTTTCTATCTATTTCACTGAATGGGTGTCATGTACATATTTAGCTTACACAAATTCAAGTTTAGCCTTAGCCGAAACAAAACAAAATTCCGAGAGAGAAATAGCAATCTAAATAGTACCATTCCGCACACTGTGTCAACGGCCTGGAGAAGTGTGGGATGAATGACATAATCCCTCAGTTAAGACCCAGGTCTCTCAGCTGTCCTGGTGCTTCTTGGAATGTGACCATTTTACCACCCTTGGGGATGATTTAAAATATTTTCAAGGGTAATTCTGACAATACTTGATTTTTGCCTTAAACATTAACTTTTGAACCCAACCTCTATAAGAGTTGCATCATATATACCCACTTGGGCTCCATGACATATTGTGATGCCCACTGCAAGACCTGATACATAGTGATAATGTGAATTCATATATCAGGACCCACAAAACGGAGGCTGCCCCAGTGGCCTGGCCCACATCACAATCTAAACCTAAGTCAGCCTGCACTTATGGGAAATGCCTCACTGTCAAGGAAACCTACCACCCATCACAATCCTCCAACTCAGCTTTAGCTAGCTTACCTCACCCTAGAAAGTAGGACCTGCTAGCAGCCCTGGTGGCCTAGTGTTTAAGATTTGGCGCTTTCACCGCCATGGCCTGAGTTCATTTCCCCATTCAGGGAACCACACTCTGTCAGTTGTCACACTGTGGTTGCTGAGTGTTGCTGTGATGCTGGTCACCAGGGCCACCCAGGTGGAAAGGATTAAGTGCTGTCTTCCAGACTAAGACAGACTAGGAAGGACCTGCCGACCCACTTCTGGACCTGGATGCACTAACAACGAAGGCTTATAAGGAAATCCCCAACCTTCTAGCCAACTAAGCATGCCCTGTTCCACATGCCCTGTTCCTCTTCTAACCTTCTATTAAACTTGCTGTTGCCCAAAAATCCCTCAGGTAGAGTATGTACGAGGCACTGTACTCCCCCAATGCATAGATTGTGTTCCCCTGAATAAATCGCTTTAGTTTTGTCATTTGACAGTAGATAATGTTTCAGGACAGACGAAAGGAAGGAAGGAAGGATCCTGGAGTGGTGGTACTTTACAAAGGAAGAAAATGCTGGCTGCAGACTATTCTGAGTAATGGTATTTCTGCCTTTGCTGAGATGATTTTCGGGGGGAACCACCACTCTGCTTATCTGTAACACGGGCCTTCAACAGTGGCCATTTGGGGGCTATTTTTCAGAGCAGAAAGTGTGGGTTTTCTGTTTTGAACATGGCATCATGCTAATAGGGCCTCTAACCTCAGGAAATACAAATTGGCTGACCCCCCACCACAGGAACTCTGTGATTCCAAAATCTGACTTGAGCCAGATGTGCTTTCCTTTCCCCACATGCACTTTGAAGGGCACGGGCCTGGCTGTATTTTTTCCCAAGACCAAGGGAACTCACCTCACTCTCCTCACTACATTCTTGGGTATCTGGTCTCCCTGCAGGCATTTGGATTTTCAAGGTCCTGATTGATGATCGCTATCTACTTTCTCCTACCCACCAGCTCTTCCTCAACCCACAGTTTCCCTTTACCATCAAATCTATTGTTTTTTGGACATTCTGGGCAATGATTCTTGCCGTGGTGGATCCCTTGCCAAGCAGGAGAGGAAAAGTGGATGGCTGATTCTTACAATGTTAAAGGTCATCCCGGAGTTGTCAGCTCAGAATTGCCAAATAATTCCCCTTTTGATGTAGGAGGGAAGCAGCTGCATTAAGAGAACATCCAAACTCCTGCCCAGCTGTTCCTGGGGTGGGCAGTGCAGAGCAGAGACTACATTGCTAAGTGCCCACTGTGTGAGCCTTTTAGCCCCGGCAAAGACAGAGCTGTTCATCTGTTCCAGCAGAATAGAAAGTGGGGATTAGAAGGGCCATTAGAAATAATCTAATACAGCCATGTCATTTTAGGTTTTTATTTTTAATTCTTTCAATTTACAAATGAGGAATTTGAGGCTCCAAAAGAGGAAGTGTCTGGTTCAAGATCACACATATGCGTTACTGGCAGAGGGGAAATGAGAACTCAGGACTTCTGACCTCTAATTCAGTGTTGGTTCTGTTCCTCAACACTATGCTTTGGAAGTCCTGGGTGAAACAAAATTAAACCATGTTCTTTATCATCAGACTTCTGAACCTTTAATATGCTAATATGCATTGTATCTTTCTAAAAGGAGAATACAGTTTTCAGATTTCCCAAATTTTTTTGACTAGATTACTTTTTTAATACAGCGTCTGTTTACATTCTCCACAATGGGATTAGAGGATTCCTCATACATTTTAGGAAATACTGCCCTACACCATGCTGTTTTTGTTAAGTGCTACACAAAGAAATTTCCTACACATAATCCCTACAATCCACATTATGCAACACTGGTGCTGAAACACAGGATACTCAGCCAATGGCAAACAGCATCTGTTATTCTAGAGATCAGCAATGAATTCTGTATCTCAAAATGCAGAAGTGTGGTGGGGGAGTGGGAATGTGGGTAGGACAACAGTTAATCATCAGCTCTTCTCGGACATGCAGAATCATCTCAGCATATCTGGGGTTTAGGGCTTCTCAGCCTTCACTCAATACACATTTGTTGTGCTTCTGTGATATGTCCTAGATCCTTGGCCTCAAGGAGATCACAAGCTAGGAGGGAAACCAACACACAAAGGAGTGGAAACTGTGATATATGTGATGACAGGGATACGGATAAGGCAAAGTATAGGGAGGAGGGAGGGAGTGAAAACTTAGGCCTGGAGAAGCAGTGCAGGGGCAGTGGCTAGAAGGACTTCCCAGAGGAGTCCCTTCCATTGAGGTTAAAGGCCCAGTAGGAATTAACTAGATGGCTGAATGGGGTGAGGACGAGAGAACAGCATGTACAAAGGCAGAGGGGGAGAAACAACATGGCATTTGGGGGCAGCATAGGTAATCGAGTATTGTTGGCGGGAAGGCAGATATTCACGGGGTTAACTGGCAGGGATCTGAGTGGGAGGAGCCTTCTGCACCATGCTGAGGTGTTTGGACTTCATCTAGGAGGCCTACCTAAAGGAGTTAGCCCAGTGTCTCTCCATAAATACCCACCATTCTGTGATTATGCGGCGAGTCAGCTCCCTCCTCAGGTCCGACAAAGATTCCAAATTGCCAAGTCAACAGATGGCATTTTGAGAGTGTGGGGCTTCAGAGAGAAAGGCTGGCTGGGACTGAGTTTCACAATAGCCTCTTCTGCCACATACAATTTAAAAATGGAGCCCAAATCCCCACCCGCAGCCTAGAGAAGCTACATGTTTTGAGATGGAAGAATTAGAGTCAAATCCATCCTCATAACTCTTTTTATAGTTAAGATTACCTAACCTCTGAGAAGTGAGGAGATATCACCAAGAGTATCAGCAGCAGAACCGGGATGAGACCCATGTCTCCTGTACTCAGGATCAGGGCTGTTTTTTGATTTATGGTTCAGTTGTTGAAGCCAAGAGGAGCTTATCATCAGGCTCATGCCCATTCATCATTCAACACACATGTATTTGTTCTCTTCTGTGAACTTGGTTTTAGGGACTGAGGATTCATGGATGACAAAAACCTGGTACCTATTCTGGAGGAACCCAAGTCAAAGGGTTGGGGTGTTAGACCATGGGAGGCTCTGGTGGCTCTAGGGACTGAGAGAATGCTGGATGAAACAGGAGGATGGTCCTTGCAAAACTGCAGATGATTGTTGTCTGAATACAGGCTCAAGGTTGCCTCTCTAAGAATTTTTTCAAGAAAAGCCAGAAATCTAGATTTTTGAGTAAAACGTCCTGATTTTTTTTTTTTTCAGGAAGATTAGCTCTGAACTAACATCCGATGCCAATCCTCCACTTTTTTTTTTTTTTTGGTGAGGAAGATTGGCCCTGAGCTAACATCCGTACCCATCTTCCTCTGCTTTATATTGGACGCTGCCACAGCATGGCTTGACAAGCGGTGCATTGGTGCACACCCGGGATCCGAACCTGTGAACCCCGGGCTGCTGCAGCAGAGCACACTCACTTAACTGCTTGCACCACCAGGCCTGCCCCAAAAAGTGTCCTGAATTTTAAAACACTGTAAGGGCCAAACAAAATATATCTCCAAGTAAATTTGACCCATTGCTGCCATTTTGTGATTCCTGTTCTAGGCAATAGTTCTAACTATATTGCTCGAGGATCTCCCAGGCAGCTTGTTAAAAATACAGAATTCTTGGCTACATCCCAAAATATCTGGAATCAATAGGCCTGGGTTGGGACCCATTAATCTCCACTTGTCACAAACCCCTCTGATGCTGGTGGGCTACAGACCACACTTTGAGAAACCCTGATCTAGCTGCCTTGTCTCCTACTTGGAAGCTTTCATCTCATCCTCTCTCTTAATCTTGGGTCCCAGACAGAGGATTTATGCAGCTGACTTGACGGCACTGTGGTTCAATTAGGAAACACTGTTCTGGAGGTCAAGCCTCATACATTCAGTTCATCTCAGTGATAACAAGCCTCCCACACAAACTTAAAGAAAGACTAGCAAAGACAAACACAGGAAAAGGGCAGAGATGCATAGATCATTTGTAGGAGGATGGAGACAGAGAGAAAGTCAGAGTAGGATGGGAGAGGGGGACTCAGGAGGTTGAAGTTAACGGATGCATCACAGCCATTCAGTGGGGGTGTGGGCGTCAGAGGAATTGCCCACTATTACACACTGACTGTATTCCCTGTTCTTAGCTCTTCACTTGCTTATCTAGTTGGATACTTGCTCCACCAGGAGATGGCCCAGGAGCCTATGAGAGGAGAACTGAGTCTCTGGGTTGGAGCAACACGTCTTCCTCCCTCCTAGTAGACTACTTGATTTAAATTTTCACTTAAGAGTAACTGTTTGGGGCCGGCCCCGTGGCTTAGCGGTTAAGTGCGTGTGCTCCGCTGCTGGCGGCCCGGGTTCGGATCCCGGGCGTGCACCAACATACCGCCTCTCCGGCCATGCTAAGGCTGTGTCCCACATACAGCAACTAGAAGGATGTGCAGCTATGACATACAACTATTCACTGCGGCTTTGGGGGGAAAATAAATAAATAAAATCTTTAAAACAAAAAAAAAGAGTAACTGTTTGGGGCCATTTTGGGACGCAGGGCACAGGCTTCAAGGGCACAGACTTCTTCTTCATAGGACATAGGCTACAATGGGAAGAGTGTAGGTCATTGGAAAAGCACAGCTACAAGGACTGCTTTGACTTGGCCCCTGCCTAACACGCCAGCCACATCTCCACGCCTACACTGTTCCAAGAGTCCTCAGTTTTGTGGATCTCACACTCACAATGCTGTTTCTCATCTCCACACCTTTGCTCCTGCTGCCCCTTCCCAATGCTTAGGATGCAGTCTTTCCCTTCTCAATTCTCCTTCACTAGCTCAATGCTTGCTCATCATCTAAGATCCATTCAGGGGTCATCTCCTCCAGGATCCTTCCTGACTCCCAGGCTGGTCATTCCACTATCTGTGCTCCCACGATGCCCTTTCCACACAGTTGTTATTCCTCTACCACATCGGCTTATAAAATCTGTTTAGAGATCCACCTTTGCCTTTGGATTGGGAACTCTTGAGTGCAGGGCTATTTCTTATTCTTTTCAGTACTTCTAGAGTATAGGTCAGTGCCTGGCGCAGAGCAGGGCTCAATAAACGTTTATTGAATAAATGAGGTTTAAGCACTTGGGAGCTATGGAACCTTGGCAAATCACTTAGCCTCTGGAGTCTAAGATTTCTTTATCTGCACAATAAGGTAGTGCTACCTCCTCGCTAAGGCTGTTATGATAACTAAGATAAAAAGCATTTAGCATGGCACCTGGCTAATAGGAGGTGGCCAATAATTTTTTTAAGAGCTAAAAGAGGATTCAAGGAGTTATCTTGTCCAACCTCCTGCTTTCATCATCATCAAAAAAGCATTAAGCCAGTCTCCTCATGCTGTAGGATCTAAATAACCTTTTTAGATTAAAGGAAGAAGATGGTAACCACATGCATCTCTCTGGGGATGCACACTAGATTGGGTTTCAGTGCAAAGAACAACCCTGGCAAGGGCAGGGTCTTCAGAGCGCACTCCACCTGGGCCACACCTAAGTAGATGAGCAGAGTTTGCATACGAAACCAAGTCAAATGTTCTTTTTACCCAGACTCTCATGGAACAATAAACACTCCAGACTTCTACCACTCTCTAAAACGGAAAGGAAAAATTAAACAGAATCAATGGTCCCAGACTGATTATATTCCAAAATTAGGATATTATTTCTAAACTCTCATCCACCAATCCTCTTTACTTCCCACCCTTAAGGTAATATCCATTCGCCTTTGTAATTGGGAATGGAGGAGGAGTGAATAGGCCTAGCAGAGAGAAAGAGGGCAGGTGGGATAACTGGTTGTTGATTCACTGTAATGACACACATAAAATAAAATCAACATATCATATTAGTATCTTTTTAACACTAGATTTGCCCTTGAAATAGGGTGGAAGCCATAGGAGTTCTTAACATTTGGGCATATGAGCCTCCTCAAGTCTCATAGTCTTAGAAGTTTGCCTTTACAAGACACACCAAAGGAAGCTGCCCAAACCCAGCTCATAGAAGACCTATGTCCCCTCAGGGGACAAGTCTTTGGACAGCTTGATTCAATCTAGTTCAATACATATTTACTCCCTAGTTTGGGCCAGGCAGTGTGCTAAGAACTGGGGAGATAGGTATCAATAAGACAAGGTACTTGCCCTAAAGGAGCTCCCAGGCTGGGGCCCCCTTCCTAATGATGTCCAGGCCTATTGTTGGATGTGCCAAGTGGGTGGCATATATGCCCTCTCCCCTCCTGTGCCCACAGGAGATGCTGCTAAGTGACCACACTCTTTCCATTCAGCCCCCATGCAATCTCAGAATTGTTCAACATAGCACATCTGATTGACTCCCTGGCCAAGAGTTGAATCTGTCCCTGCACTTGGTAGAGTGTGGGCTTTGGAAACAGGCAACTCTAAATTCAAACCCCAGCTCCAGCACATACAATTGTGTAGTGTTAGGAAGATCACTTATTACTTGTTGAGCTTCAGTTTCCTCATCTGTAGAACGAGACAATCTTCACAACAACACTACAAGGTTGGCACTATTACCATCACCATTTTACAGATGAGAAAACTGAGGCACAGATAGGGTAAGTAACTTGCCCAAGATCACAAAGTAGAAAGAAGGAAAGCCAGAATTCAAAGCCTGGAGGTTTATTTTCAGAGCCCACTCTACTAACTACTAGGCTTCTCTCCTCTTAGGCTGGTTAGCTAGGAGCTAACAAGCACAAAACTGCTTGACTCTGATGAGATATTTAATAGAGGGGTCATTAAGAGACATATTTCACTGGCTGAAACTTCAGCTCTGGCTAGAGAGAGTTTATTTTGTCTTAAAATAAGAAAGGCTATGGTGGAAAGACCTGCTGGATTTGTGAATATAAAGGCTTACATCATATTTAAAGTATTTGGCGGGCCGGCTCTGTGGCTTAGCGGTTAAGTGCGCGCGCTCTGATGCTGGCGGCCTGGGTTCGGATCCCGGGCGCGCCCCAAGGCACCACTTCTCCGTCCAGCGCGGGGCCGGGTCCCACGTACAGCAACTAGAAGGATGTGAACCTATGACATACAACTATCTGCTGGGGCTTTGGGGGGGAAAAAATGAATAAATAAAATCTTTAAAAAAAAAAAAAAAAAAAAATAAAGTATTTGGCAAAGAATCTGCCTCTTGAAAGCAACTCATTTGATAATGGAAATATGAGAGTCAGAGATCACCTGACTAAGTACTCCAAGCCCAAAAAATGTCCCATGGTGGACTTTGTGAAAGTCACCATCCATTGCCAAGACGATTCCATGGTGATGGAGACACGGGTTTAAAAGCAAAAAAGAAAAGAAGGCAAACCTTGACTTAAGACTGAGCCATATTAAGTGGGCTATATTTTTTTTGAGGAAGATTGGCCCTGCACTGCCCTAACATCTGTTGCCAATCTTCCTCTTTTTTTTTTTCTCCCCAAAGCCCCCGTACATAGTTATGTATCACAGTTGTAGCGCTTCTGTATGGGACGCTGCTTCAGCATGGCTTAATTAGCGGTGAGTAGATCCGCACCCAGGATCCTTATGGGCAAATCCCGGGCCACCCAAGCGGAGTCCGCGAACTTAACTGCTACACCACCGGGCCAGCCCCAAGTGGGCTAATATTTGTAGAACTCTTAGAACAGGGCCTGGCGTCTAGTAAACACAATGTACAGGTTTTGTAAATAAATAAAATACAGATAAGTGGGTGTGGAGGAGACCTAGTTAGATGCACCATGCTCGGGTGGTAAATGAGCTTCTTTTCACACTCTACTCCCCCCTCCACCAGGCATTAGAAAAATCATTCCATTTCTGAACCTCAGTTTTCTTGCCTGTTAAATGCAAGTTATAACAATAACTAACTCAAGAGAGTTGTTGTAAATACCAAACGAGACCAATGAGATAGCAGGGATGAACATATGTTGTTTGTAGACTATAAAGCGCTATATAAATGTCATTACTACTACTATTACTCCTTATTCAGAGTTCCTGTGAGTGAAAGGACTAGGAAGATATCCTGAAGCAGAGAATCCGATTTCTGGTGCTGGTGCCCGGGATTATTTGCCCTTCTCCCCAGTCCCCTCCCTGGCACAGCCCTACCCCTAGCTGCTCGCCCAGCCAAGGAGGGAGGAGGGCAGAGCTGTGTCCCTGGCACCCGGAGTTGGAACACAGCGTGCCCTCTCTCCCTCTCTTACAGAATCAAGGCTGGACAGAGTTATTGGGAGTAGCTGAACAACGCATCTAGTGTGCCAGGTTGGCAACATTCAGGATTAGATAGAATTTGTGGACTGCCCTGAGAAGCTCATAACCCAGAGTAACCTCATTTCTGTGCACACTGGCATTGTGAATTTTAAATGACAGCCTTTGTAAATATACTTCAGAATACATAGTCTGTTCCAGAAGTGGAGACTGCTTGTACAGAACCAAATCAAACTGCTTGAACCATGGTGTGTACCTCAGAAAATAATACAAAGCCATGGCATTACTATAAACTGTGAGATATTACTCCACAGAGAATTCCCTCTTCTTTTTCTTTTTTTCCTTTTGTTTTACTGTTTGGGAGAGAGAGAGAGTGCTGTAGTTACCTATTGATTTGTCTCTAGGATTTAATAAAGGAGAAAAACCTAAGTGACTCATCAAGAGTATGTGAAATTCAAGATTCCTCAGATGCCGTGTGTAGGAATTAGCTGTCATGGAGGGTAAAAAGCAATATAAAGCTATCAAGGAGAGATGCCATGGAAGGAGAATAAGGAGGACGTTTTTATATGGCACATGGGTTCAAAAGGGAAGCAGAAACCACAGGCGTACGGCAACCTTTTGTAAATACATCTTTAATCAACTTTCCAGTATGCCACCAGTATCAGAGATCAGATGAATTCTGTCTAGAAACATTTAGACCAGATTTTTTTTGGCCTGAAATAATGTGCGAAGATAACTAACATCAGATGTTATTTCATTTTCATTTCCTATAATTCCAGCAGGTAAGTATTAATAACTCACTTTTAGTAGATCAGAGAACTGATTCCTAGGGATAATATGTAGTTTGCCCAAGTATATAAACTATAAAATGGTGGAACCAGGATTCAGACTCAGAAGTGTCTGACTTTAGTCTATGGTCTTTCAACCACACCAGGTTGTCTCCACTACGTCGCTCTATGAAAGAGCCACACTACTGAACTTCCAAAAGGTAGACAGGAAGAGAAAAAATCAGTCTGGAAAGTAGAATAAAATTTGGTTCTCATATATTTTGTAGAGAGTCAGTTCACCTTGGAATGATACCTTTAGCTGCCTGACAAGTGACGGATATTTTATCTGGGAGATGCTAGTCTTTCTGGTTCACTTATTCATAGAAGAATCATTCCTTTATTCAACATGTATTTATTACACCATGCATCTTTCCACGCAGTAGGGATAGAAAGACATGAAATAGTGCTATGCTTCATAACTTACATGTGTGTTATATATATATATTCTTTTCTGTGTATCAATTATTATAGAAAAAAGAAACCTACCTACCAGGTGGGACTTAACTTTCCAGCAGGCTGTAGGGGACCAATGGTGAGCACACTGTAAGTATTGTTCTAGAAGCATGGGGGCCATCAAGGGATCAGTGCTTTTGTCAGCAATTATTCCTAAGGCAAATTCACACACATGTGCAGATCAGGCATCTTAGGGGAATTCATTTTCATGCTTGGAATGTTTTCATATTTCAAAATTGTTTTGGCAACAAGTTTACACAGTGGAGACCCCCATCCCTGTGCTAGCCTGGGACAAAACCAAATGAGAAGAGTGGGGTAAACTGAGTTTGGCCTCAAATCCTGAGATGATTCTGATCCCCCAAAGACATAGGCTAGCCCAGCTGAAGTCCCCAAATGTGTTCAAATGTCACAAAAGATCTCATGGAGCTGAGGACCAGGGATGGACTTTATTATTGTGAACAGAGCCATCCTTAGAAGGGTTTGAGCCTGAGACTGGATATTTTGCACAGGACCTGTCTTCTCCAAGCCCAATATTGTTATATATGTGAACATGGTTTAAATGATCAAGTACAGCCTAAAACAAACACCAGGAACTGACAGATATAAGCGTTAGAAGAATACTACACTGTTCATTCATTAATTCATTAATTTATTCAATATTTATTGTCCAATAGGGCCTGTGCTTCAGTGGGGAATACGAGATGAACATTCCTCTCAGCTCCCAAGAACACACGTTCTAATGGAGCAGACAAGACGTCAGCACAGACAGCCCGAAGCAGAGTGCGCTAAGAGCCCATAGGGGCTGTCAGAACAGGTGGGCTTAACTTCTCTGAGGGTAGAGAGTGACGCTGATGCTCAAATTTGATTTTGGAGAAGCAGGAGGAAGGTACTGAAAGCAGAGAGTGAAGTAAGTGCAAAGCCATGTAGTCGTGGCAGAAACTGACAGGTTCAGAGGATGGAAACAAGTCACGTGTGGTTGGAGAGCAGAGTACAGGCATGGGAGCTGAGGCTGCAGAGAAGTGCAGGGCCAGATCATGAGGGCTGTTCCACACACTAGAGAGCTTGGAACGTGATGGATAGACAATGAAGAACAATCCATAAGAAAGCTTTAAGCCCAGAAGTGCCACAGTCGTATCTGCATTTTAATAGATCACTGAGAAGGCAGTGAGAACGATTATAAAGGGCAAGAACAGAAGTGGGGGACTATTTAGAAGCCTATAACAACGACTTGACACAAGTAATATCAAAGCATTTTTATTATCAAAAATTTAAATAATACAGAAGCTATTCCAGGAACAACACATTATCCTACTAATAGATAGTTAGGTTCTCTCTAATATTTTTATTGTAAACTATAAACATGCTTGTACAACATGTGAACACAAAGTTGTTCAATAAATTGCTTATGAAAAAGACTACTTCTTCTTCTTTTTTTTTTTTTGGTGAGGAAGATTAGTCCTGAGCTAACATCTGTTGCCAATCCTCCTCTTTTTGCTGAGGAAGATTGGCCCTGAGCTAATACCTGTGCCCATCTTCCTCTATTTTATATGTGGAACGCCACCACAGCATGGCTTGATAAACAGCGCATAGGTCCATGCTCGGGATCCAAACCTGCGAACCCTGGACCACAGAAGTGGAGCACATGAACTTAACCACTACACCACCAGGCTGGCCCCAAGACTACTTCTTAAAATGGTCTTTAAAACACTAGAAGACCATCTTCTTGACATGGCTAAATACACTTTTCCGGGAGTTAAGGGATGTATGAGATGTTAAGATTACTCTTTAAGATTACTTGGGATCCAATTAATATCGGCCAAAAAGTGACTGAGACCAGGACTACAGAGAATAATACTCAGCCTGTCAGAATCCAGTCTGAGGTGGGGAAGAACTGTCACTTTTCTTGCTCTGTACTGAATGTTTGTGTCCCGCTAAAATTCACACGTTTAAATCCTAGCCCCTAAAGTGATGATATTAGGAAGTGGGGCCTTTGGGAGGTGCTTAGGTCATGAGAGTGAAGCCCACATGAATGGGAGTAGTGCCTTTATAAAAGAGACCCCAGAAAGCTCTCTTGCTCTCTATCTGCCATGTGAGGACACAGTGAGAAGACAGCCATCTATGAACTAGGAAGCAGCTCTCACCAGACATGGAATCTACCAGTGCCTTGATCTTGGGCTTCCAGTCTCCACAACTGTGAGAAATAAATGTTTGTCATTTAAGCCACCCAGTCCATGCTATTTTTTGTTATAGCAGCCCAAATGGACTAAGACAGCTCTCATGGATACGCTTGGGAATGGAAGGTGAACATGATATATTTTTCCAATGAAGGTCTGGACCTAAAGAGGAAACTGGTGACAAAGGGGAGAGATGGGGCTGAGTGGAAGCGCCTTTCAGAGCAATGAAGCACCTGAAACCAGTGGTCCAGGCGGCGTCCAGGAGGTGGTGTCCCACCAAATGACCACCATTGCTGCTGTTGGTTTGCTGTCTCTGTGGGTCTTGAAGGTCATTTGGACATATGAGGCTTAAAACAAGCGTCCTCCGTTTTCCCCTCTCTTTGGCAGCTCTCTTCCTAGTGGCCTGTTAATCCTCAAAGCAACTGAAACCCTTCGAAGTTCTGGGGTCAGATTTGTTTGGGGTCACACCTTCGTTAGGTTCTGTACCAACCCCATCTCTGACAGATTGGTGTTATCCTCTGCCCAAAGCCCTGCAGGGATCAAGAATTCCCAGTATCTTCTGTGGACTCATCTCAGGGTCTCCCATACAACCCTGTGTCTCCCACCTAAAGCTGAGCTTGGCTTTCTTTGTTCAGATTTTAGAGCAGGAGGATGAGGACAGGAGGTCAGTTGTGATATTAGAGTTACAACATCACAGGAGGATGGAACTAAAGACAGGCATAGAAACTTCTGAGCACTGGACTAGACTAGAACTATCCGCAGAGCTTCATATCTAGCAGGTTAGTATATGCAGATTTAGTAGTGGCTAGTTCTCTTGACCAGTCACGTAATAAAAAAATTCTCTAGGGGCCGGCCCCGTGGCTTAGCGGTTAAGTGCTCGTGCTCCGCTACTGGTGGCCCAGGTTCTGATCCTGGGCGCGCACCGATGCACCGCTCCTCCTGCCATGCTGAGGCCGCGTCCCACATACAGCAACTAGAAGGATGTGCAACTATGACGTACAACTATCTACTGGGGCTTTGGGGAGAAAAAGGGGGAAAAAAAGGAGGAGGATTGGCAATAGATGTTAGTTCAGGGCCGGTCTTCCTCAGCAAAAAGAAGAAGATTGGCACGGATGTTAGCTCAGGGCTGATATTCCACACACACACACACACACACACACACACACACACACAAATTCTTTTACTTGCTAGAACAGAAGATTCCTACGAATTGTCTTAAAACTATAGTGGTGGGTCCATTTTTGACTTCTCTTTTCTTCCCTTTTAGGCTATACACAAGTGATATGAAAACTGGACACAGGCACAGGTGGAAGAGATACGGCTGGAACCTCCTTGACCTACAACCAGGCAGCACTTGAGAATGAAATCTCTTCCTCCTCATGGATGCTTGAAACAAATGCCTTCCTTCTTGGCCCACATTGCTAACGGAACCTGGCTGTAGACACTATAATAGCCAACTGGCCCCAGATCACCTGCCAGATCAGCCTTAAAGCCAGTCTATGCCAACTCTAACAACATTTCTGGGAAGGAGATTCCACAGGGACTGAGGAAACCATTTCAAATGACTAACAGCCCACGCTTAAAGAAAATATCATTTCCCCCAATTTGCAGAAGAGAAAAATCATGAGAAACGATAGGGCATGCTCAAAGCAGATTCAGCCAAAGACATTTTAATCCATTTGCAGCTCTGTTCTTAAGTTTGAATCACAGACAAGTTACTCTAAAGCGCTCTCTTCTCGTATCCTTTTTTCTGATGGAGAAGAGAAGAGTCCAGTCCTCTTGACTATGTTTCAGTTGTATATTTCTCATGTCTTCAAATAGATTGGGAGGTTTCAGACAGCAGAGACCGTACTGTTTTAGCTCAGCCACTAACTTGTAGGGTGATTCTTTAAAATTAAGGCTGCTAGACCATAGATTAGGGAAGTACTGTACCCACAAATATCAGCCAAATCTCTTACAACATCCTTTCGAATGGCTGGTGGAGAAATACAAGCCGGGTGAGAATGGAGACAATGCACCGCACCAGTGTTCTGACTGATCGGATCCATGTGAATCCAGAGGAAAGACTCTACTCAGACTCTGTCTTGGTCAAAATTTTGCCCATGACTTGGAGGAATACAGGTGACGACCTGATGAATATGCACCTGACATGAAGCCACAGGAAACAGTGAATGGAGAAGTGTGAGAATCAGAATGCAAAGCGAGCTCATCAGACTGGAGCAATGGGGAGAATCCGGCAAGATGAAAATTAACAGGAAAAAAAGCCAAGTACAAAGGCACTAGGTGGGGAGATGGGCTTTTCATAGCACACATGTAAAGGACTTAAGACTAGGTTAATGTACAAAGGCAGAGAGTTGTGCTAAGATGATTAAAGGCTGTATTTATAAACGCATAATGTCAAGAGTGAGGGGGGTGATTGACCCATTTTTTACTAGTCTGGCCACATCTACACGTTTGCTTCTTCCTATTCGAGGCACAAGTTTGCTTCTTCCTATTCTAGAGCTGAAGATTTTTACCTAAGAGAAAAAATATTTGTGGTGACATGATCTCTGTTTTGAAATATTTGGAGCTCTGACATGCAGAAGTGGAAGGAAGTTGGGCCATTTGGCAGGAACATTTTGGAGAGAAGGCATCCTTCAGAGAATGATAGAATAGATGACTCCCAAGGCCACTTTCGGTTCAAGAGGCTGCAACCTTGTCTCTCTGGCATGTCACTTGACCCTTTGTGTCTTATTTCTTTGTCACTAAAATGATCTCTGAGCAGAACTCTGATCTCCAAGCTCTTTTTCTGCTCTGACAGACTGTTTCTGTTTCTCTTTTTCTTTGAATTCTTCCACAAGGTTGGGTACAGATGGGTAATACATACTTGTTCCCAGGCTACCTGGTTCCATTAAGTGAGAGGAATGGAAAAATTGTGTTCTGCTCTAGGAGAGGCTATCTGAAGATAGATAACCTGCCATTATGGGTTGAATTATGCCCCTCCAGAATTCATATGTTGAAGGCCTTATCCCTATTACCTCAGAATGTAACTATATTTGAATATAGGGTCTTTAAAGAAGTAATTAAATTAAAATTGGTCATATGGGTGGGCCTAAACCAATATGAATGATGTCCTTATAAGAAGAGGAAATTAGGACACACACGGGTCCATGAAGACACAAGGAAAAGATGGCCATCTAGCAAAGAGGCCTCAGAAGAAACCAATCCTGCCAATGCTTTGATCTCAAACTTCTAGCCTCCAGAATCGTGAGAAAATAAATTTCTGTCGTTTAAGCCACTCAGTCTGTGGTAGTTTGTTATGGCAGCCTTAGCAAACAAATACACCTGGTATTTCCACCTCTCCTTTGCTCCCACATGTGGCTGGGAGAATAGGAATGAGAAGGTTTTGTGTATGAAAATCTCTTACCAAAAGCGTCTAACTATAAGGACACTGCTAGGATTTACACTTAGATTTCATCAGCCCTTCCCAGAAATGCGAGGCTTTTTCTCTGGTTGCAGATTCTTGCAATTAGAACAGACTCTAGGCCAGAGGTCCCAAACTCTTGACCTATGGGTTGAATCTAGTGACAAACATGTTTTGTTTTGGTTCCTACATATTAAAAAAAATTTAATGGTGGTGAACATTTAAAACTTGAGGGGCTTTTACATTAAAGCCCATAGTTCTGGCTTCTCTTGGAAAATCGAGACGATTTGGCTTCACGGGGCGGGCCTTCCTGGTAACAGTCTGTTGGAGTGAAGTAGTGGTCTTCTCTTTAGACAGGGCATGCACTCTCCACTTACACAGTCCCCATCTGGCCTACTACATTCATTTACCTGACACTGTTCAGCATTTGTACCTGTGATTCTTGTCAACTAAAAAGTCCAAAAATCTGTTATTTTCCACTCTGCAGAGAGTCATCACAGAATTTCCCCTAAATAGCAAGATATATACAATTACACGAGTGATATTTTCTTTGCCTTTTGTTCAACTAGCAAAGCCTATACCACATTTGGCTCTTTGGATCTCGATTAAAAGTTGAGCATGACAAATCAAAACCACACTAAGATATCATCTTATACCCGTTAGAATGGCTATAATCACCAAGACAAAAAACAACAAATGCTGGAGAGGCTGTGGAGAAATGGGAACTCTAATTCACTGCTGGTGGGAATGCAAACTGGTGCAGCCCCTATGGAAATCAGTATGGAGATGCCTCAAAAAATTAAAAATAGAAATACCTTATGATCCAGCTATCCCACTACTGGGAATCTACCCAACAAACCAGAAATCAACAATCCAAAGAGGCTTATGCACCCCTCTGTTCATTGTAGCATTATTAACCATAGCCAAGACATGGAAGCAACCCAAGTGTCCCTCAACTGATGAGCAGATAAAGAAGAAGTGGTATATATATACAATGGAATACTGCTCAGCCATAAAAAAAGACAAAATCATCCCATTTGCAACAACATAGATGGACCTGGAGGGTATTATGTTAAGCAAAATAAGCCAGAAAGAGAAAGATAAACACCACATGATTTCATCTATTAGTGGAAGATAAACCAACACATGGACAGAGAGAACTTTTTGGTGGTTACCAGGGGCCAGGGGCGGGGGGAGGTGGGCACAAGGGGTGAAGAGAGGCATTTATATGGTGACTGACAAACAATGATGTACAACAAAAATTTCACAAAAAAGAAAAAATAATAAAATAAAATTAATGAATTAATTATTTTTTAAAAAAAGCTGAGCATGAAACTGGGAGCATGCTGCCATGAGAAAGGATCATAGAAGCATGGAGAGCTCAGGCTTAGGGAAGACTGAAGACAGGAGATAGAGGACTAGCTGACCTTGGCCTCTGGCAGCCTGACCAAATGCTCCAAATAATTAGCCACTTGGCTTGTCAACAGCACTGCATTCACAAAGGGTAACTTAAATTGCCAAGAACAACAAGGAAACTGTTGCCTCAAGCTCTCCAGGATTGAAAGCAGTAGAAGCACACCTTGCGTGGCTGAGGACACTCTCTCTGTTATGCTTCTTTGAGACGGATTGATATTATTGGCCTGTGGTCTGCATGAAACGCCTTCGTCTGTTCTCTTCCTAGAACATACGAGAAATTGGTTTAATATCTGATCAGTTAAATTCTAAAATATTTGGAATGGTTCAGAAGAGCTAAAATAGGCTTTGTTGCAGGTGAAAGAGCTATGAACAATCATGACTGTCATAAAAAGAACAGCTTAGGACGAAGCCAAAATTGCCTCAAAAGATGGAAGGAAGTAGCAGAATGTCCCTTTATGCCATGTCCATTGTATTGAGCAATTTTTCACACAGCTATGCCCAATACCACTTTAAAGACTGTAATGATGGAAGAAGGAGAAGAAAGGAATTACTAGGAGAGAATTCACATGCCTCTTTCTGGTCAAACAAGAGTCACAGATATTGAGAATGCAAATAGCTCCTATAAAGATCCATCACTTGCCTCTCTTACTGTGATCAAGGGAAGAAGACTTCCTTGTCGGAAGTTTTTGTTTGTATCTTATGGTTTGCAAAACCTGGCAGTGGGGCTAGGTGTCACCTTTCTACCTGAAATCCAGCAATGTGAAAGGGAAAATGAGTCTTCCTAAGGACCTAATTCAGGACAAGGCTGTACTTAGGTCAAGGTAGAGGCTAGGTCTGAAAATAATGTCATTCTATATTAAACAACCTAAATCTCATCTCCTTTGTTCTTTTGTCCTAAATAATACTTTTGCTTAGAATCATTCACTGGCTCCCCCTGTGCTTAGGAAAAAGTCCAAATTTCTTGGCCTGGCATCTAATCTTTGACTACCTCCCTAGACTCATCTGTCATATTCCCATTTCTTTTCTTTTTTGGTGAGGAAGATTCGCCCTGAGCTAACACCTCTGCCAATCTTTCTCTATTCTGTATGTGGGTCGCCGCCACTGCATCGCTGCTGACAAGTGGTGTAGGTCCGCACTCAGACACCGAACTAGGGCCGCCAAAGTGGAGTGCACCAAACTTAACCACTAGGCCACAGGGCTGGCCCCCTGTCATATTCCTTTTGAGCTCTGGCCACCATGGCTTTCTTTAAGTTCCTCTTGTACTTATCTCTCGTCTTTGGACATATTCTTCCCTCTACCCAGAACATTGCTTCACTCTGCCTTCAACTCATCTTTCAGTTATCAGCTAAAATATCACTTTTCTCAAGAAAGCCTGTTCTGATTGCTACATTAGGTAAACAACTGCCCACCCACCTACCCACCCACCCATTCCTCCTTGGGCTCCACACCACACGTATCTTGGCACTTTTCACATTTATTTTAAATTTCTTATTTAATATCTGGCTTCCCTGCTCTATGTGTAGGCTTTGAGGGCAAAGACTGTGTCTTCTTTTTGGTTGTATCCTTCGCAACTAGCAGAGCGCCTGACACATAATTCATGTGCAATAAATTTTTGTTCAATTAATGACTACAGTAAAGGTTTTCAGAGAAGAAATAAGAAATAATATTCTTTAACTTCGAAAATCTGAGACCATCTTATCTCCTTTCCTCCAGCAGACCTCATTTCATTACAAGAAGATGGGGATCTTTCTTCACCCCAAATTTCCCTAGAAAAGGAAAAACCATAACTATCTTAATAGTTCTTTGGGCTCCATATAGCCAACCTTTGGATAAATCTGACTTAATTCCATTCTATTGCATGATCTTACCTCTTTCCTTCTGACTATGCATGTTACTAAACCTCTAGTTCTTTGCCAATAAATTTATTATAGAAAGTTACTTTCTACCTCATTTATCACTTGACCATGCCTCTTCGTTCCCTGCCCTAAACAGACTCAGCCATCTTCCAGCTTCCACCTGGCCTACAAGCAGCTTGTTTTCATTTAGACATTCTACTCTGTTAGTCTGGTATTTAGAAAAATAAAGGTAATTACCCTCCGTGGAGCACTGGTGGCTGATGTGAGGGGAGGTGAGAGGATTTGATCCTCGGCCCTCACAAGTGACAATATCACAATGCCTTCATTACAATTGGCACTGGGGCTGCTGAGGCTGAGGACAAAAGAGCGGCAAGAGCAACCTCCCTGCAGAGCCAGCCCAGAAAATAACATCCAGCTGGAGCCCCGCTGAATGCAGAGTCCTGGCCTGAACGCTGAGACGCCAGGCCAGGGAGGAGAAAGGCGTTTTGCCCTCTGAAAGGACCCCATCATTCCTTCATTCCACAAGCATTTCCTGAGGCCTACTCCATACCAGGCTAAGTGTTAGGTGCTTGCTAGCTAGTAATCTGCTCTCTGCTTTCGAGGTGCTCACAGCCTGGGGTGGGAGGGCTGGGAGAGATTCTCATATGAAAGAGATAATTCCTGTTCATGTGTTATCAAAGATAAATATTAAAGACTCTATGTAAATGCAAACATAGCCCCACAGAGACCTTAAGCATAGAATCCATAGGAGCAGTTATTCAGCATTTTGGGGAAAAGGAAGACTGAAAATAGGGCCCAAGGCAAAACCGTCAAATAGGCAACCCACCATCCCCATAACCAACCCACTCCCAATTCCCTGCTGCAGTAGGCCTGTCCTCAGTGGCTGGTACCCCTGGCTCCCTGCCTGTTGCAAGTTTTCTACTACTTCACCTTCCTGA
The DNA here is from genome assembly GCF_057802395.1 of Ceratotherium simum simum. Taxonomy (NCBI): domain Eukaryota; kingdom Metazoa; phylum Chordata; class Mammalia; order Perissodactyla; family Rhinocerotidae; genus Ceratotherium; species Ceratotherium simum. Next base: position 26,644,465 of record NC_141914.1, on the reverse strand, counting down.
GTCTCCTCTCACAGATGGAACAGAGATTGAACTGAGAGCGGCAAGGGGTTCCTTAGGATGCCCCCTCTCCCAGGCAGGAAGGCATTTCTCCAGGAACCAGTGGGGGGTTACCTAAGGAGCAGACCAGGTGGCTGTTTAGCACACCAGTAAAGCACTGCCCCTCCCAAATATTTCCAGAGTTTGATACATGACATTTCAAAACAGTCTTTCGTGAGGGAAAATTCAAAGTTTGTTGGGCTTGTGGAACTGAAAAAAGATGGAGCCTCTCATGTTAAGGAATTAAAACGGAGCCCGGCAGATGTGAGGAGGAGAGGAACAAATTCCTCCTACAGGATGAACTCTTGAACTCATGAAATGCCTGAAATGTGTCTGCAAGTTTCAAGGAAGATAAGATTACTGGGACAGAGACCCCACTCCTGCCAGGAAGATAAGATTATCCGGACAGAGACCCTGCTCCTGTCAGAGTCATCTCCCACATTCCTAAGTTTTCAACAACCCTCACCCCGATGATTACCTTTGCACCTGGAATTGGTTAAAAGCCATTCTTTCTTTTTTTTGTTGTTTTTCCTTTGCCTTTGTTAGCCTCGACTATAAAACCTGCCTTCTCCCTTCAACTGCTGGAACACAATTTGTGTTGTTTTTTTTTTTTTTTTTTTTTTTTTTTTTTTTTTAAAAGATTTTATTTATTCAGTTTTTTCCCCCCAAAGCCCCAGTAGATAGTTGTATGTCATAGGTTCACATCCTTCTAGTTGCTGTACGTGGGACTCGGCCTCACGTTGGACGGAGAAGTGGTGCCTCGGGGCGCTCCCGGGATCCGAACCCGGGCCGCCAGCATCAGAGCGCGCGCACCTAACCGCCAAGCCACGGAGCCGGCCCATGTGTTGCTTGAATCTGCGCTTCTCGGGCTGCAGTCCTAACAAACCCCAAATAAACTTCTTTTTTGTTTTAAGTTTACCAGAATCTATCTCATAATCAATCGACAGGCTGCTTTTCATTTGTTTCACAAGTTGGTATTATTTTTATTTGGAATTATATATGAGAAACCATCAACACCTTTTCAAGGTTTAGGGCCTTTGAATGTGCAATTCTTTCCCTGCCAGGCACATGCACAGCCTCTGTCCTAGTCCCCACCCAGGCGAGGTATTTTTCTGGGAGGAATTCCAAGTTGGGGAAGGAAATGATGCTAAAACTTGCAAAATAAGGTGAATTTAATCTGGATGGGCTTCCTCATAAGATTCCACTTGCTTTCTAACGATATCCCAATCTATAAGCTTTGTGGACACTGTTCCTGGGAGGTGTTTTATGTAAAAGGAGGTCTGTGGTCAAATAATGTTGGGAAATATTGCACCTTCTATCTCCCTTATGAAGACTCATGACGCATGTTAACATATTGAATCCTCGCAGAAGTTCTGCAATAAAGGAACTAGTCTACCTTAAAAAAAAAAAAATCAGTGTTTTTCAAATGTATCTAATCACAGCAAGAAAAAATTTAAATCATGTAACACCAATTGATATCCTGCAATATTGTATGGAGCACAAACTGAAAACTGCTACCCTTGTATTTGCTTTTTTTGGTGATGTATGGTTTTTTCAAGAGATATTGGGGTATGTCCTGTCAAGTAAATCACTGTTGTTCTGACAACTGACTCATTTGATGGGAACAATAAATTCGCACACTGATCCACATGAGTGCTCCCCAGAATTCATACCCAGATGATTTCACAATAAAGCATAACTTGGCTTTTCTTTCTCTCCTTTCCTGTGGCATCCGCCACTTGATGATGGAAAGCTCACGTGACTCCAGTGGACTGTGCATTTTAGAGGCTTCTGTCTGCAAAACACTACCTGCACTAGCCAAAGGAATCTAAAAACGGACAAGATGAACACATCACATTGAAGGAACACGTTCTCATTTTATAATTCAGTTTTAAGAGCTTTTATAGTCTACTGGGTATTTAAGCGAAATACTTACAGGGTTCAATAGGGATTCAGAGAAGAGGTGCTGGGAAAAGCAACGAATGGGAGCAAAAAATTCATTTTATCAAAATCTGAGCACAGCAGCTTCTCCATTCTCTTCCCTGCCCTTCCTTCCTTCTCTCAAACAAAAGCACTGAGTGTGTCTATTACTTTTACTCCCACTACAAGCTTTAAGCCTGGCGGGGAGTATTTCCAGTGAAATGCTGCTCTCTTGGAGCCCTTTTGCTGAACCACTCCACCGGAGCGGGAAATTGATAAAAGGATTTCTGACTAAGCTGGAGGCGGGGAGGACCGGGCTCCTGGTTAATGGAAACTGTTTCAGCACAGTAGTAGTAACATTTCTTGTGAATGTGAACATGTTTTTTCTCAGAATTTCTTTCTCTTTTCCTTCCTTCCTTCCTTTATTTTTTTTTTAATAGAAATTGTGGGTTCACAGCCTTATGCTCACAGTGGTGCTCATGGGATGATCAGTACTGCTCGCCACTCCCCCGTTCCCCACTCCCTTGCCCCCATTTTCTCTGCAGCCTGTCCTCCTCTTCATTCCAGCTGCCATAGCAGCAGGCTCATAGAGAAAGCAGGTCTCTTGAGCTTCAGGGAAATAAATCACCCCTCCCTCCCCTGCACGTTTGGGTTAGAAAGAGGAAATATAGCCAGCATTTGTTCGATGCTTACTAGATGCCAGGCACTGTGCTAAGCGCTTTTTATATATTTTCTTGTTTCATCATATTTCCATTCTACAGATGAGAAAACAGAAGCTCACCAATGTAAGTAACTTGACCAAGATCACATACACTAAGTGGCAGAGCCAAGATTTGAAGGCTGATGCCAAAGTTCACGTTCTTAACCACTATAGTAAATTCATTCATTCATTTAACAATGTATCAGGCAGTGTTCGAGTATTGGGGGTACAGAAGTGGGAAAAAAAGAACGGCTCTTTCCTCATGCAGCTTACATTCTAGTGAGGAGACAGAAAATGCACAACAAAAGCATATAATAATGTCAGGTGCTGTGAAGAAAACTAGAGCAGAGTACACGGTGGTGAGCAATGGGGGGGAGGGGCTGCTGTTCTGTACAGAGTGAGTGGTCAGGGGAGGCCTCTGGGAGGAGGGGACACTGAAGCAGAGGTCACCCTATGTACCTGCATTTTCACTCTGACACCACAAGCTGGTGATTTCAGGCACTGTTCTTAGGATTCTGCCTTTACATACCCTAACAGGTCTCTTTTGATCAGGATACCTCTGGAAAACTCCATTTCACTTGGGAGACAAAGCTGGCATCTCCCACAGAAATACATCAGATGTCTTCGGAAATATGCCAGTTGGTGTGTCTTCAGAGCTGTCCAGGGGAAGGGCGCTCTCGCCAAACAAAACCATTCATTTTACTTGGCAGGTAAACCCTATCCTTCTAATAACAATGGCTAACAGTTGCTGAGCACTTACCACATCATGTGTCAGACACGGGTCTAGTTGCTTTACATGTGTCATTTCATTTATGTTGACAACCACTCAAAAGGGAGATTGTCTTAATCAGCTCCGTAATAAAATATCATAGACTGGGTGCCATAACAAAATACCATAGACTGGATGGCTTAAACAACAGAAATTTATTTTCTCATAGTTCTGGAGGCTAGAAGTGCAAGATCAAGGTGCCAGAATGGTTGGTTTCTGGTAAGAACTCTCTTCCAGGCTTGCAGATGGCCTTCTTCTCTGTGTGTCCTCACATAGCAGAGAGGGAGAGAGAGAGAGAGATAGAAAGAGAGAGAGAGAGAGAGCACTCTCTGGCATCTCTTCTCATAAGGGCACTACTCCCACCATGGGGGCCCTAGCCTCATGACCTCATCTAAACCTAATTATCTCTCAAAGGCCCCATCTCCAAACACCATCACATTGAGGATTAGGGCTTCAACACACAAAGTTTAGGGGGACACAGTTCAATCCACATCAGACAGGTTATTATTACTCCCACTGTACAGCTGAGGAAACAGGTACTAAGAGTTTAGGTAACTTGCCTAAGGTCACATGCAGTGGCATCAGGATCCAATCAGTATCAGTCCGACACCAGAGCCCCTGTTCTTGACCACTATGCTATGCAGCTTCTCTCCATGAGGAAGGATGCACTGATCCATCATTCAGCTGGGCTGCTGGGGAACGCACCTTAAACTCTTTGTGGAGATGAATGTATTTTTCTTGGAAGGCTTCCCAAAAAGTGCATTTCTTTAGCTTGCTTGTTCAAATCACATGCCCTCCTTTTACTTTAGACATTAAATAAAACAGTCAGACTCAGACCCTATGTACAACAGCAAAAAAAGTTTTTGCTTAAAAAAAAAAAAAAGCAAAATGAAACATCTATCCAATCAATTCCCCTGGCTCTGATTCCATGAGCATCATGTAACCTCCTGGTAATAATTTAGCTTATCCTGTTGAGTGTCTTGCACAGAATGTGCCAACACTCAAACTTGAGTACCCTGGACTGTATATTTTTGTTATTAATCAATACCTGTCTTTCCAGCTGCTTCATCAGACTGTTGTGTGTTTAGTTGGCATGAGCCAGTCTCTACATCTCATCACCACTGGGAGCAATGACAAAATACTTTCGGGGTCTCTAAAGCCGAAGCCTTTTCCAGACTCCATCTTATCCCTTGTTCTTGGGTTGGCATGTTCCTCCTTCACACCTGCCATTGCTCCAATGAAGGCATCCACTCTCAATGCTTCTTTTCCTTGATTGGAGTCTGGATGATGATGGGTTAGAGTGGCTTATTTCTACAGCTGGCTGAGCTCATTGATTATATAGAGATCCTCATCTCACCCAGTATCTCATCCAGCCTCTACATATCACAGTCAGCTATTATAACAGCCTCCATACCACTTTTTCTTGGACAGAGTTTGGAATTTATTCCATATATAATGAAAGGTCTTTGGAGGTTTCTGAGTTTCAAAGGAGCACGATCTGAGTTACAATCTGTGACATGTGTAGAACAGACTGGAAGTGCAGAGGCTGGTAAGAACATTACTGCACTATTGCAAATCCAACCTATCTGCAGCACTGTAGCCACCCCCACCCTCCCACACCCCTACAGTTTGGATTCATTTACTTCTCTGTATCCCGCTGCCATCACCCTAGTCCAAGCCATTATCACTGCTCACCTCATTTCTTATAATAGCCTCCTAACTGGTCTCCCCGCTTCTTCTTTTTCTCCTACTAAAATCAATGATCTATGCGGCAGCTAGAGAATTTGTTTTTTAAAAAATAGCTTTATTTCGATGTAGTTCACCTACCACAAATTCACCCATTTAAAGTGTAAAATTAAGCAGGTTTTAGTATAGTCACAAGATTGTGCAACCATCACTGCTATCTAATTTTAAAACATTTTCATTACCCCTCAAAAAACCCATACCCATTAGCAGTCATTCCCTGTTCCTCCTTCCTCCCAGCCCCTGGCAACCACGAATCTACTTTCTGCTTCTATAGATATGACTATTCTGGACATTTCATATAAATGGAATCACACAATACATGGCTTTTGTGTCTTGCTTCTTTCATTTAGCACAAAGCTTTCAAAGTGTATCTTTGTTGTAGCATATATCAGCACTTCATTCTTTTTTATGGCCAAGTAACATTCCATTGTATGGATATACCACATTTTACATTTCCACCAGCAGTGTATGAGGGTTCCAATTTCTCCACATTCCTCATCAATGGTTACTGTCTATCTTTTCAATTATGTGTATCCTAGTGGGTGTGAAGTGCTGTCTCATTGTGGTTTTGATCTGTATTTCCTTGATGACTAATGATATTGAGAATCTCTTCATGTACTTTTTGACATTTTGTATATCTGCTTCGGAGAAATGTCTATTCAGCTCCTTTGCCCATTTTTAAATTGGGTCATTTATATTTTTATTAATGAGTTGTAAATGCTCTTTACATATTCTGAATGTAAGTCCCTTATCATACATATGGTTTGCAAATATTTCTCTCCCTTTCTATGGGTTGTCTTTTCACTTTCTTAACAGTATTTTTTTGTGTGTGTGTGAGGCGGACCAGCCCTGAGCTAACATCCAATGCCAATCCTCCTCTTTTTGGCTGAGGAAGACTGGCCCTGGGCTAACATCCATGCCCATCTTCCTCTACTTTATATGGGATGCCGCCACAGCATGGCTTAACAAGCGGTGTGTTGGTGCGCACCTGGGATCCGAACCGGTGAACCCCAGGCCGCCGCAGCGGAGCATGCACACTTAACTGCTTGCGCCACCGGGCCGGCCCTCTTAACAGTATTTTTTGCAGCACAAAAGTTTTTAATTTTCATGAAGCCCAATCTATTTTTTCTTTTGTTGCTTATGCTTTGCTGTCATAAGAAGGCTTTGCCTAACCCCAGGTCATGGAGATTTACTCGTATGTTTTTATTTCAAGAGTTTTATAGTTTTAACTCTTACATTAATATCTTTGATCCATTTTGAGTGAATTTTTGTGTATGGTGTGAGGTAGGGGTCCAATTTCATTCTTTTGTATGTGGATATCAAGTTGTCCCAGCACCATTTGTTGAAAAGACTAGAGAGATCTTTGAAAAACATAAATCAGATCATAACCCTCCTCTAATTAAAACTTTCAATGACTTTCCACTGCACTTACAATAAAATTCAAATTTCTCTGCCTATCTCTTCACTCTCATAGCACACCACTCTCTCTTGCTCACCATGCTCCAGGCACCCAGGTACTTCATTTCCAAGGATGAGTAAATCTTGCTTTTCCCTAGTTTCCTCATCTTTCTTCATCTCTCACCTTAAATGTCATCTCCTCATAGATGACTTTCCTTAACTATTCTTCTAAAGTAGTTTCTCCATCTCATCCCATTTATTTTCTACATCATTCCCTTTTATTTTCTTCATAGCTTTAACTATCTGTATATCTGTATTTGTTTTACTACTTTATTTACTTTTTTACTTTGAGTAATACTTCTTTGCATCTGCCATAGTGTTTTGTATATGGCATACATTCAGTTCACAAGTCGTGTTGTTAGAAACTAGGATTTACAATTAGAAGGGACTTTGGAAATCACTTAGTCAACCACTCTTACTTTACAGATGCAAAAACCAAGGTCTAAAGAGGGTCAAAGAGTCGTCTGCGGTAGGAAAAGTGTACCTAGCTTTGATTCTGAGAGTTCTAATGTCCACGAAAGTGTTTTTTTTCATTTATAACACTGATTTGCCTTATTCCAATGTCATTCAATTTTTGAAAAATTACCAAAATGAAGAAGTGCTTTTTGTTTTGTAATTTCTTATAGAAATGACATTATTTTCCTAAGCTTTCTTTCTAAAAAGCCTGGAATGATCTCTCAAATGGAAGGACAGGATCTGGTGAGGAAGGCCGGCAGACACACCTCACAAGAGTACTGTCTCCGGCCGCTCCTTTGTTTCTCCCTCCTTGGCTGTTCCACTCCCTCCTCCCTTTCTTCCTGGTCGGCCGCCCCAGACCCTCAACCCGCGAGGCCCCGCCTCTTTCAGGGCCGAGTGCCCTGCTCCAAGATGGCGCCGGGCGCTTCAGCTCTGGGGGAAGTGAGCTCATGTTACTCCGGAAGGGAAGGCTGGGTGAGAGCAGGCGGGCGGGTGACCCGCGGTGGGGCTGTGGGTGGGGCGGCGGCCGTATCTGTGGTTTTCGGGCTGGAGAGAGGGCGAGGGACTCGCCCGCCCCTGGGAACCCAGTCGAGGGCCCAAGGCCGGCGGCGCTGGAGGAAGTCGCCCCGAGTGGCTCGCCTTTGGCCGGAGGAGGGGCGGCCCTGGGAGCCGGCGTCCCGCCCCCGGCGGCCTCCGTCCCCGACCCTCCTCCTGGGCTGTGCGCGGTCAGCGCCAGCTCTGTCTTGGTGGCTGCGGCGGCAACCGCCTTGGGGGCTGGACGAGACCCTCTCCCTGAGGACCCGCTGGAGGAGCAGAGGGAGCGCGGCGGGTCGGTCCGGCAGCCCAGAGGTCAGGCCGCGGGTCCCCGTCCGGGCTCCTCCGCCCTTCGCCCAGCCCTCTTGGCTAGAGTCCGCGCGCGACCTCCCCACGCCGCTCGGCTTCTCCTTTGAGTATGCCACCGAATCCTCTGGCGGGGTGATTGTTCCTCCTTGCTTTGCTGGGAAGGAGATATATATTTAAAGGCTATCTGTTCCCACCGCTACCCCTGTCCTCCTAAAAGTTTTCCTTCAGTAGGAATGCTTGTCTTCCTTCCCAGGACCCTTTGAGGGTTCCCGCTTGAGCCGTCGTCTGATTTAGCAACTGGGATCACTTTCAGATAAAATCTTAAAAATCATCACCTCCAAAACTCTACAGAGTAGTTCTCTCCCGCCCGAGAAGGGCAAATGGACTTTGGAGTCAAGATGCAGGGGGGTGAGCCAGTGTCGACCATGAAAGTCTCAGAGAGCGAAGGAAAGCTGGAGGGCCTGGCCCCCGCGGTGACCCCGAACAAGAACAGCAGCAACAGCAGCTGTGGGGGTGCAATCAGCAGCAGCAGCAGCAGCAGCAGCAGCCGCGGCGGCAGTGCAAAAGGCTGGCAGTACAGGTATGGCCCTTTCTCCGAGGGGATTTCCAGAGGGGAGGTGGGGTGAGTATGCTGGAGTCTGCGTTCCTGGAGTTGGTGAAAGGTAAAGTTTACCTGCTGACTTCCAGAAGCAACTGATCTCGTTTGCACCTGGGATCTCATCTTTCATAGGCGAGATTTAATTCATGAATTCCTCCACTCAACAGGTATGTCTTGAAGGCCTTTTGGAGAATACGTAAATGTATCCCTGAACTTCCTCTGCCGCTCTCCTCTACAACCTCTTTCCCTGATTTAATTCTGTACCCACTTCTCTTTTTGCCTGTGTTGTAATTTGTTTACAAGCTTCCCTCTTCTGCTTGATTGTGAGGGCAGGTACCATTTAACTCAACTCTCTCCACAGGCTGGGGAATACTACCTGCTCAAAACGTGTTTGTCAAGTGATTGAATGGAATAATTGAGTCGGAAAAGATTCTTGCCCTCGTGGTGTGTGTGACTTAGAAGGGAAGATGTACATAAATCATTTGAATACAAGGGTGCTAGTGCCTGATACCTTAAACCGGTGACCCTGGAGATGTTTCAGTTTGATCAAGCCACTTGCTACCTCTCTGTCTTGATGAGATATTCTGCATTTGTTAATTTTTCATTAATATGAATGAAAAACTTAAGGAACAAGAAGAGAGTCCTGGAGAAGCAACTGTAGTTTTGTTTTGTTTTTGTATTTTGATATGTAAAGTATAGGGAAATATAACCTTCCAGAATCTTAAGAATGAATGAAATCAGGATACCCCATACTATTGGACCTAAAGGGATGAATTCTTAAATTTTCGTTTACTGACTGCCTGTGTGTCTGACTCTAGTCCTTTTTAGCCCTTGTGCTGTTTGTAGTTGTGAAATTTGTGTGACACTTGAAAGATATTAAAGCCAAGATTTTGTGAAGGGTATACATTTATCATGAATAATATTCGTATATGTTAAATATGAATGATATATTAACATACAGAAAGGGAGTGTAGAAGGTTATAACTTTTTATTGGTACATGATTGTAGGACAGGGAAGTATATTTAGTTACTGTGAGATGAGTAGGTCCACTTTTGGAATCAGCATGATGCTTTTTTTTTTGTAGTTTAAGACTGACGATATAAAGTTATCAATTACGTGCCCAGGATATTTTGATATGACTTAAGGAAGCAAGAGAAAGTAATATTTCATGTAGTCAGAGGTCGATCCTCTCACATCCTCAACTCTTTGAAACCCAGTCTCAATTGAATTGAAAAGTGAAACGAGTTTCTTAGAAGAACTCTGGAGAGTTGTTATAAAGTCATGCACTTTACTTCTGTATTTTCATTCAGAACCCTATTATCCCTTGTTTAGGGTATTATTTAATGGTTATATAATTTTCAAACTAGAATCTGTTGGAACCACAGATGAAAAAGGTATCAGGGGAAATGTAACAGAGGAAATGGCAACTGACAGTGTAGGACAGTCAAAGAAGATTTGAAAAATTAACATGCAGACTCAGCTGTATTACTTCCTAATAAAATAATAGTGGTCACAATGACCTTAAGTCATCCAGGAAAGCACACTCTATTTAAGAAGGCAGAGAACTGTATGATGCAGGGGTGAACAATTTTAAAGAAAATAGCTAAAATTTAAAAAAAGGATGCTTAATGTCTGGAAAATTCAGTTCTGTGGAAGTCTTCCCCAAGAATGCAGATAAATAAGGCATTACTGCATTTACATACTGACATATATTTTGTTTTAATTTGGCTTGTCCAAGGCTATCCTTCAACCTAGCCCTCTATCTGATTTATCCGTTTGTCCTCTAGGTCGTTGATCAAGCAGTTGTCTATTGTCCTGTGTTGCTCCCTCTTCCCTGGCTTCTTCCCCTGAGGCTCCAAGTCTCTGGACTTTAAAAACAACAATTATAAAAACCAACCTAATGCTTCCCTCTTAAAAGCAGTTTATACTCATTGCCTCTACTTCCTTAACCTTCATTTATTGCTCAACGTGTGACAGTTCGCTCTGTCCTCACTAAGAATATGCGTAAAAAACAAGGAATGTTCATAGAGTCTTATTCCAGTTGATTCTCTATGAGCATATGTGTTATAACTCTTTTCTTAACTTTTTTGATATTACTTTCTCTTGGTTTCTTCTTTGTACCTTGACTGTTTCTCATTTTCTTTGGTTGGCTCTTTTCCTTTAAGGGTTGGTGTGATAGACTTTTCATCTTCTCTTCTCATACTACATGTTTTCAGTTTGTTATCTCATTCTCTTCTATGACCTCAGCTCTTTCTGGAACTTGAGAGCCGTATATCCAACTGCCTACCTGTAATTTGCTACTATCTCATTTTTAAAATGGAGATTTCAGTCTTATGGAGTGGTTGAAATTTAGTAAAGACCCTGGACTTTGGCTTTGCAGACTTAGAAATTTGATTAGCATAATGTTTTCAAGTTTCATAAATATTGTAGCATGTATCATTACTTCATTCCTTTTTATGGCTGAATAATATTCCATTATACGGATATACCACATTTTGCTAATCCATTTATCAGTCGATGGACATTTGGGTTGTTTCTATTTTATGGCTAATATGAATAATGCTGCTGTGGACATTTGTGCAAGTTTTTTGTGGACACATGTTTTCATTTCTCTTGGGTATATAGCTAGGAGTGGAATTGCTGGGTCATACAATAACTCTTATGTTTAACTTTTTAAGGAACTGCCAGACTGTTTTCCAAAGAGGCTGCACCATTTTACATTCTCACCAGAAGTATATTAGGGTTTTAATTACTTCGCATCTTCATCAACACTTGTTATTGTCTCTTTTATTTTAACCATCCTAGTGGGTGTGAAGTGGTATCTCATTGTGGTTTTGAATTACATTTCCCAGATTATTGATGAGGTTGAGTATCTTTTCATGTACTTACTGGTCATTTATATATGTTCGTTGGAGAAATGTCTGTTCAGATCCTTTACCCGTTTTTAAATTGGGTTATTTATCTTTTTATTATTGAATTGTAAGAGTTCTTTATGTATTCTGGATAAAATTTTCTTATCAGATATATGATTTGCAAATGTTGTTCTCCCATTCTGTGAGGTGTCTTTTCACTTTCTTAATGATATTGTTTGCAGCACAAAAGCTTTTAATTTTCATGAAGCCCAGTCTATTTTTTTTTTTTTCCTTATACTTGGTGTTGCATCTAAGAAACCATTGCCAAGTCCAAGGTCACAAAGATTTACACTTTTTTTTTTTTTAATTTTTATTTATTTATTTTTCCCCCCAAAGCCCCAGTAGATAGTTGCATGTCGTAGCTGCACATTCTTCCAGTCGCCGCACGTGGGACGCGACCTCAGTATGGCTGGAGAAGCGGTGCGTCGGCGCGCGCCCGGGATCTGAACCCGGGCCACCAGCAGCGGAGCGTGCACACTTAACCGCTAAGCCCCGGGGCCGGCCCTACACATATGTTTTTGTCTAAGAGTTTTATATTTTAGCACTTACATTTAGATCTCTGATCTATTTTGAGTTAATTTTTCTTTATGATTGTGTTTTTTCTTTTGTGGAATATCTACTTATATGTTTAATTTTCTATTAATATTTTCTCTTAATATTTTCCTTGTTGATATACTTGAAGTCTATTTTAAAAATATTACACATTAATTAATATATATATATTTTTTTTGTGAGGAAGATCAGCCCTGAGCTAACATCCATGCTAATCCTCCTCTTTTTGCTGAGGAAGACCGGCTCTGAGCTAACATCTATTGCCAATCCTCCTCCTTTTTTTTTTTCCCCCCAAAGCCCCAGTAGATAGTTGTATGTCATAGTTGCACATCCTTCTAGTTGCTGTATGTGGGATGCGGCCTCAGGATGGCTGGAGAAGCGGTGCGTTGGTGCACGCCCGGGATCTGAACCCGGGCTGCCACTAGCAGAGCGTGTGCCCTTAACCGCTAAGCCACGGGGCTGGCCCTAATTAATATTTTTTAATATCAATTTTACTTGAAAAATATTTTGTTGATTTTTTTTTTTTTGAATAGGTAAAAGAGGTATATACAGTGAAATGTTTACCTTACATTCTTGTCCCAGCCACCCAGTTTCCCTCCCTGGAGACACTATCTTTTACTGATTTCTTCACTATAATTCCAGAGAAAGTTATATTAGTTCTTTATATAATAAATATGTAACTACATACAATATATTTTAATTTTGCTATACTTGTCGCAAAGATTTTCCTAGTCTTTGTATTTTAATTTATTATATTTTTTCACGTATATAGAACTCTTACTCTTTTTTCTTTCACTTCTAATTATAGAAAGTTATTTTTATAAATACTTGTTTTCCTGTAGTTTTAAAATGACTTGGTAGTTTTATATTTAATTTTGCAACTTTTTTTTATCTCATAGTGTCTGTAAGTCAGGAATCTTTGGCAGCTTAGCTGGGTCCACTGGCTCTGGGTCTTTCACAAGGCTATGGTCGTCTTGAGGCTCAACTGAGAAGGATCCACTTCCTGGCTCACTCATGTGGCTTTTGGCACAATTCAGTTCTTTTGGCCTGTTGGACAAAGACCTCAGTTCCTCATGAACTGACCTCTGGCAGCCTCCTTTGGTTCCTGGCTACATGTGCCTGTCCACAGAGCATCTTAGTACTGGGCGGCTTGTTTCATCAGACCAAGGAAGTGAGAAGGCACGAGAGTGCTAGCAAGACAGAAGTCCGTCTTTTGTAACCTAAGCATGGAAGTGAAGTCACATCATTTTTCCCTGTTCATTAGAAGCAAATGATGAGGTTCAGCCCTTACAAGAGGGTGAATACCGGCAGGTGGAGATCATTGGGAACTGGGCAAGAGCGTGCCTATCACAGATGTTAATAGAAGTGTACTCTAGATTGTCATCTGCTATTGAGATAGATTTGACAAGCAGGCAATTGGGAATTTGTTTCTAAAGCTGAAAGTTTGGGAATGAATTTGATTGTTGGGGAATAGGAGGAGCTACTATGAGATCAGTTGCAATGACCTAGATATGAGATAATAAAGGGAAGGTGTTAGTAGGCTGGAAAAGAAGGAAACCATTAGAGGATGGTTGACAGACCTTGGTGATTGATTGGGTGGAGGGCAGTAGTGAGGAAAGGAAGTAAAAGTTGACTTGAGTCATCCAGATTTGAAATTTTGAAAAGTTTAAAGGAGAAACATTTTGGGAGTCAACTGATGCATTTGGTTTTAGGTATGTTAAGCTTAAGTTGCCAGAATGTTTAAGTGGCGTATCCAGCTGGCCCTTAGAGATATGGGGCATTGGAAATGTAGATAATTGTCTTTATAGTATCCACAATGTTTTCACTTCTATTATCACATTATATCCTCCCAACAACTCTTGCAGGAAGGTAGGGCATTGTTATCCCCATTTCCAGCTGAAGAAAACAGAACTCAAAATGAGTTGGCTAATGTTACATAGCTAGTAAGTGGAAGAACTTTTATTCCTAGTTAGTTATTTGCATAGAGGTATTTGAAGTAGATAAGCTCTCTAAAGGAATGAATAATTATTGATAAATACTTAGTTTAGGATGAGGTGGTTTCATCATTTACTGGTGTTTTGACTCATGCAGCAAATATTTTTGAGCCTCTACCATGTGTGAACCCCTCTGTTCGTTAATTCCAAATTAATGTGTACTCTCAAAACGATGAAAGTAGGGACCCCAAGGCTCATTTTGGCAGAATCTTGAAGAAGAATCAGAAGAGGGAAGAGCTTCAACTGCGTTTGCAACTCGTGATGACCTTTTTTAAAACCAAAGTTGAGAAGTGAGTTTATTAGATTAGCCTTAAATTTTATTTTTTCCAAAGTAATTTATACTCATGATGTGGTCTTTGCTCACCATTTAAAAGGAAAATAGATTTCTTAATTCTATATCCTTCCTTCCTTTTTCGTAGTGAATGCCCAAAGTTTGTAAAATGTGCATGTTTCCGTTATTTTTTATTCTTCATGTCAGCTTTCAGAAAAATTTACAAATCTGCAAATCTGCCACTTGTTTATTAAAATGGACAGAAGAGAAGTACCCAAAGGAGGAACTGAAAAGCAAATCAGGATATATGATGGGTGTGCTTTTTCTTATTTTGGGCTCTATGTTGGCTAACTACCATTAGCAAACAGGCAGATCTCTTTTCCTCATTAGTAAATAGTTATGTTTCAGTAAATGGGTAGAAGTCTGTGAATGTATAGTATAGAAATAATTTTTGTGGTCAGACCTGATGTCGTCCACTCTAAATACTCTATTAGAGGGAAGAGTACCTATTTGCAAATAGGGAAAGATCTGTCTAAATATAACCTAATGTTTACTCTCTTAGAGGTTTTACCACTTGTTTTGAGGTTGATTTAAAGAAAGAGTCATATGGGCCAGCCCCATGGCTTAGCGGTTAAGTGCACATGCTCCGCTGCTGGCGGCCCGGGGTTCAGATCCCTGGCGCGCACCGACGCACCACTTCTCCGGCCATGCTGAGGCCATGTCCCACATACAGCAACTAGAAGGATGTGCAGCTATGACATGCAACTATCTACTGGGGCTTTGGGGGAAAAAAATAAATAAATAAAATTAAAAAAAAAAAAAAAGAGTCATAAATGTTTGCTTTTTTTCTCTGTAGGGGTTAAAGGAAAGTTGAATGTATATTTCTGTACCCTAGTTTTTTTTCCCCTATCTGAAATCTGCTATAGATGCTAGTAAAAACAAGGGAGAGACAACTTATAGGCATATAAGTGAAAGCTATAATATATTGTTCCAAAATCTAGTGAGAACTATACTAAGCCTTGAGGAACAAGATTTGGGTTATTATGGTATACTCTGATTTCTTAATCTCCTTATATTTTTGCTCTACAGATCTAAATACAGTCCATTGAGTTCATATTTTCCATAGAAGTTATACTGTATCCAAACTATACACACAGGTTAATGTTAGAACATGCAACTTAGTCTTTTTAGTCTTTTTTGGATAAATCACGTAATTTAGGTCCTAGAGGAAATTGTCCATCAAATAGACTTCTGCGAAATTATGTCTTTTTAAAACTCTTTTGATTTTTGCTTTTGAAAATAGTGGAGAATATTTTTGATGTAAATTACACTACCTTGAAGAGAAGGAGCATCTTCCCTAGCTAAGAATCTTCCCCTGTACTGATTTTGCTTCATAAAATGATTTGTGTCCAGACTTATTCAGGTTTAACTTAAAATTAGATTGCCTGATTAAATAGTCACATTAGTGTTTTGGCATTACCATCTGGAGTTTAGAACAGTTTATAGAGTAATTTAATTTGCTGGTGAAAGAAAATATTTTCTTTTTGGTTTATTAAATATTGTAACAAAGCATGATTTCCTACTTAGTCTCCCTGTACTTGAGTTTTGGCTGCCTTTGCAGTTCACTGCCATTGTTATTCTTGAGGTTGGCTGGGAGTTCCCTGGGGGTGATAAACTGAAGTCTATGGTTGCTACTGGCTGCAGCTGAAAACCCTAGTCAGAGGGATAGAAGGGAGAGAAAAAGAAAAGGAAGGAGAGGGAACACAGGTAAAGAAAAAGGACCTAGCAAAGAGATAGAGATGGAGGGAGAGTGAGGGAAGGGAGGGAACGAGAATGATGTAAATGATGAGATGAAATGACACCAATAGTTGCTTCCGGAACAGGTTTCCTATCCTTGATAGAGGCTTTTTTAATATGCTACCTGAGCCTGTACCCTCAATTCTACAAAGAATAACTTCTTTATCAGTTTCATAGATGTTTCACGTATTTATAACTAACATAAATGAAAAGTATTTTTAATTTAACTTTTTTGGAATAGGTAATATGTTCATTCGATCCAAAAAAATATTAGAAGAGGTACAATGAAAAATCTTTCTTCCACCCCATCCTCCACCTGCTCATGTCTCTTCTCGCTTAAAAATAGAGAGTAAACACTCTTGGCTTCTTGTGTGTGTTTCCAGAGATTTTTAAAAAATCAAGCAAATACAATGTACATTTGCCCCTCTTTTAATTTTAACCACAAATGGTATCATATAAATTAGTTCAGGCTGCCATAACAAAATACCGTGGACTGGGTGACTTAAATAACAGAAATTTATTTCTCATAGTTCTGGAGGCTGGAAGACTGAGATCAGGGTGTTAGTATGGTTGGGTTCTGTGGGGACCCTCTTCCAGGCTTGCTCATGGCCTCCTTCTTGCTGTGTCCTCACATGGCAGAGAGAGAGTGAGAGAGCACGCAGGCTCTCTAGTAGCTCTTCTTGTGAGGGCACTTATCTCGTCATAAGGGTCCCAACCTCATGAACTCATGTATACCTAATCATCTCCCAGAGGCTCCATCTCCAAATACCATCACACTGGGGGTTAGGACTTCAACATAGGAATTTTGAGGAGACACAGTACAGTCTATAGCACTCTAGACACTGTTCTCCACCTTTAATAAGTTCGCTATTGATGGACATTTAATTTGTTTCCAAAATTTTTTAGATGTAATGCTGCAGTGAATATCCTTGTACACAGGTCATCTTGCAACCATATGAATATATCTGTGGGAAAAAATACCTAGGAGTGGAATTACTGAATCAATTTGTAATTCTGATAGTTATTTTCAGATTTCTCTTCTCTGGGGTATACAGTGCCAATGACTGAGTGCCTATTTCCTAACAGCCTTATCAGTGTAATGTGTTATTAGATTGGTGAAAATCTATAAGTTTGATAAGTTGAAAAATGGTATTTCAACATAGTTTTAATTCGCTTCTCTCTTAGTGAGGTTTTAGCATAAAATTTTGAGTGAAATTTTATCCCGTTTTGTTATCATGGTAAATAGTGACTCAATGTAAATCAGCAATTGGGAGGATTCTATACGAAATATAATACTTATGCCTTTAAAAAATTTTTTTCTCTTACTGATAGATTCTTGGTGGCTCAGCGATACGGTTCCATCTTAGAGTATACATTGTATATTTTAAAGTAATATTTCATTTTTAAATTTTATAATTTAAATTTTGATTTTATAATCTATATATATATGATTTTATAGCTATACAAGATAACAGAATCATTTGATTATACAGCAATTTGTCATCGGGAGGTGATTCACTTCCTAGTCAATAGGGAGTTTGAAGGTATATATATGGTCACCAAAAATTATGATGAACACTATTACAAAAAAATTGAGAGATTTTTCTTTTATTTAAATAAGAAAATGAGCTGTTTTTATTTTCTATGTTTTTTAAAAAATAATATTTATAGGTACTTTAAGGAAAAAACTTGAGTGTTTGAATTTGTTGTTACTTAGATCATAAATGTGAAATTTACAAAAGAATCGACTCTAGTCAGATAATAAATGTATGAAAACGAACATTGCTTGGTACTTCTTGTGTGATCTTCACCTTTTTTTTTTTTCCTGTTTATTAAAATATGGAGGAAGGAAAATGCTTTTCTGCTTTTTCTTTTTACTTTCAATTTAGAAATAATTAGTCCAAAGGAAGAAAACATTCTTTATACTCGTTTCTTAGATTATGCTATTATGGACAAAAGTTAAATGTTACTCTACGTGTATTTTGGAACTAAGTATGGTTTAAAACCAGAGAGCGGTACGTACAAAAATAGAATGAGAACAGACATACAGATAGGGAGAGTGGCAGTGGGACTTTTAGTACCCTGCCGTTCTTGGTCTGTGGTGTCTTGGTCTCATTGAAATGGTTACTGCAAAGACCTTTTGAAAGTATTTGGGGGGGCCGGCCCCATGGCTTAGCAGTTAAGTGCGCGGGGGGACTGGCCCCATGGCTTAGCAGTTAAGTGCACGCGCTCCACGACTGGCGGCCCGGGTTGGGATCCTGGGCGCACACTGACGCACCGCTTGTCCAGCCATGCTGAGGCGGCGTCCCACATACAGCAACTAGTAGGATGTGCAACTACGACATACAACTATCTTCTGGGGCTTTGGGGAGAAAAAGGGAAAAAAAGAAAAAAAAGGAGGCAATAGATGTTAGCTCAGGGCCGGTCTTCCTCAGCAAAAAAAGGAGGATTAGCATGGATGTTAGCTCAGGGCTGATCTTCCTCAAAAAAAAAAAAAGAAAGTATATGAGGGATAAGTAAATAGCCTGTGAACAAGATAGTGTGCTAGAAAAAGTTTTCTACTTTTCTCTAAGGATTTTTAATGTGAATTGTAACGTTGCTCTTATTTGCAGACTTTAGTTTTGAAAAAACAATTTTATGTTGAGAAAAAACCTTTAAGTTTTGAGTGATGAGTGATGTACGAACATTTTAGGTTGCAAGGGCCATAAAACACATGAGAAAACCGAGGCCCAGAGAGATTAAGTGATTTGGCCGATGTCACTCCTGCCGTTAGTCAGTGGGAAGGTCAGAACTAGATCGTCTGTCCCTTTTAGGTGCTCATTCCACAGTATAGCACTACCTCAGACTTAAGTTTTAGAAACTTAGTTTTGGACATAAGGGGTATTGAAAAGCCTACTAGTAATGTCTGAAAGTCTTGTTTATAGGTGAAAGCTACACTCTATTTTTGTTGGCAGACAACGCTGCTATAGGCTGGTGTGGATACAGACTCTTTTTTACATTGAAGGGTGGGAGTTAAATTGATACAGCCTCTTCGGAGAGCAGGTTGGCAGTATTTACAAAAGCTAAAAACACGCATACCTTTCACCCAGCAATTTTACTTTTGGCAGATATACACAAAGATATGTACAACTCTGTTTGTTGCAGCATTGTTTGTAATAATAAAAGCCTGGAAACAAATGTCCATTAGTAGGGGGACTGGTTAAATATAAATAATACTGCCATACGGTGGATTACCATGCAGATGTTGGAATGAGTTAGATCCATATGTATCCAAATGAAACCATCCCTAGGAAAACTGAAAAAAGCAAGGTACAGAACAGTGTGTGTAATTGCAACCATTTGTTTAAAAAATAAAGTGTGTGTGTGTGTGCATTTGTAGGTGCACAGAATATCTCTGAAGAGATATACAAGAAATTCAGGCAAGTCCTTGTCTCTGAGGAGGGGAACTGGTGACTGGAAGATAGGGCTGGATAAGAGACTTTTCACTATAATATGCATGTAGTACTCGGGACACAGTTCTTCATGGGGTCTCATGTTTCTACATGTCTTGTGAGCAGAGGTACTGACTGCCCTCTGTTTTGTTCTGTTTATTCAAAAATGTTTGCTTAGCAAACGGTCTTGGAAGATAGAGATAGTATCTCCCTCCTGAGCAAAAGTCAGGTTTATTTACTGCCCAATATAATAAAAATAATGTCTCCTTGCCTCGCAGGTCAGGCAGACTCACATCTGTTACAAGATTCAGGTTCCCCATGCTTGAGGTTCCTCGTCTATACCACAGCCCACTGTGTGTACAGGTGTCTCCTGCCCTCTTTGCATTGCCTTGTGTGATTGGGGCTGATAATTTGTCTACTGCTATTGCTGTGACTACTGAAGTATTTTGTCTCTGACTCGAGTCTCATGTCTTCAGCCAGTATCCCTGAAACTCTGGCTGGCTAACTTGTTAGCTTGCAAGTAGGATAACATCTCAGACCCTTCATAGTCCTTGACAAAATACCTACTGGAAAAAAATACAATAATTATTTGTTAATATAAAAGAAGTGGAAGTCTCAGGGCTTTTTAGACCCCATCATTCTGACTTGAAAATGTCAGGCTAACAAGATAAGACAGATCTAGAAAACTAATCTAGAAAATGAGCCCTTTGCCTGCAGAGGAATTGACTTCCTAGAGTGGGAGAGAACCAATATTTGTTGAGCATTTACCATATTGAAATATAGTTCACGTATATATGGGTTGAAATATTATCTCTTTCCTCATTATAAATCTATAAGATAGATATTCTTATCCCCATTTACAGATGAGGAACTGAGGCCCAGATGTGTTATTTGCCTAAGGTCACACTGAAATTCAAACCTTTATCTGTCTGATGTTAAGCTCATGCTCTTTCCACTATAATAAACAGCTTCCTAGCTTTCTGGAAGTGTTAGAGGTGACTTTCTACTTTTCTATATGGAAGTTTCTTCTGTCTCATCTTCACTGAAGCTCTGTTGTCAAATGGCCAGTATCTGCATGAGAGATTTCCCAAAGTTAATTTTCTGTGACAGTCAGTCATGTATAGGAGTTTTTCTTTTTTTGGTCTGTATAGGCATACATTTACAGCTGTGCTTCTCAAACTTTCTTTGTGAAATATCTCTAACTGTGTAAGACAATAGGGACCCTCAGGGGATCAGTTTTGTGATTTAAAGCAGCCCGTGGCTGATAGATCTTTCTTGGGAGTTTTCTGTATTTTCAAAATTCATGAGGATTTTATATTCCACTCTGTAATATATCTGTTATTAGGTTTTCAAGAGATCAATAAATAATATCCTGAGTTCGGGACCTGTTGAGAGAGAGGACATAGGGATCAGACAGGACACGATCAAATTGTCAGGTTTTTTTTATTGTGGTAAAATATAGGTATCATAAAATTTACCATTTAAACTGTTTTTAACTGTACGGTTCAGTGGCATTAAATACATTCACGTTGTTGCACAACTATCACCACAGTTCATCTCCAGAATTTTTCATCATACCAAACTGGAACTTGGGACCCATTAAATAACTCCCCATTCCCCCTCTCCCCCCAACCCCTGGCAACCACAATTCTAGCTTCTGTCTCTATAATTTTGACAACTCTAAGTACCTCACATAAGTGGAATCATACAATATTTGTCCTTTTGCGACTGGCTTATTTCACTTGGTGTAATGTCCTCAAGGTTCATCCATGTTGTAGCATGTGTCAGAATTCCTTGCTTTTTAAGGCTGAATAATATTCCACATGGTATAGTGTACCACATTTTATTTATCCATTCATCTGTCGATGGACACTTGGATTGTTTCCACCTCTTGGCTATTGTGAATAATGCTGCTGTGAACATTGGTGTACAAATAATCTGTTGGAGTCCCTGTTTTCATTCTTTGTGTATATACCCAGAAGTGGAATTGCTGGATCATATAGTAATTCTATGTTTAATTTTTTGAGGAACCACCATACTGTTTTCCAGAACTGCTGCACCATTTTACATTCCCACCAGCAATGCACAAGGGTTCCAGTTTCTCCACATCTTCCCCAACATTTGTTATTTTGTGGGTTTTTTTTGGTCTTGTTTTGCTTTTGTTTTAATAATAGCCATCCTAATGGGTGTGAAGAAATAGTTTTATTACTGGAAAAGCTCACTGGAGAAAGTGGTTCCATTGTGGGTAAAATAGGTTTGCTAATATTTCACCCTGGAATTAGGCACATTTATGCACGCAGTCACAGCCAGCTTAGAATACTCAGGTTTTATCTCTGCCAGAGCAGATAAGAATGTCTTCCCTGGGTAGGCAGGCAGATCTGAGGAAAATTGCCCAGAAAGGGCTGAGCCATTCATGCCCAGCTGTGGAAGGTGTGAGAAGAAGGGTGGGGAAGGAGGACAACCCTCTGGAGAAGTTCTCCACATGGAAATGTGTGAGGAGGAGCAAGTTTCTTCTTAACCTTTTTGTGAGTTTTGGTATTAAAAATGCTTCAACTTCTTACAGTCAAATAAATTTGGTCTAGAAAGATACTCTAGTTTTACCCTGTTCTTATAGCCACCCAGCCCAGTTTGGGGTATGTATAACTTAATTTGGGAAGTAAGGGCTTATAGGAAACACAGTTCTATATCCGAAAAGAGCAGTGTGCATATAGTCACATTGGAAAGTTTTAAAAAATCTAATCCATACCTATTTTTTTTTTAAGATTTTATTTATTTATTTTTCCCCCCAAAGCCCCAGTAGATAGTTGCATGTCATAGCTGCACATTCTTCCAGTTGCTGTATGTGGGACGCGGCCTCAGCATGGCCAGAGAAGCGGCGCGTCGGTGCGCACCCGGGACCCGAACTCTGGGCCGCCAGCAGCAGAGCGCACGCACTCAACCGCCAAGCCACGGGGCCAGCCCTAATCCATACCTATTAATAGGTATAAATAGCTCTGTGCCTGGACCCTCCCACCTATTCAAATAATTGAACATTTAAAAAGTGTTTTGTTTGATTATAAAAATAATATATTAAAATTGGAAAATATGAAACAGGGAGCAAAATAAAACCATCTATAATTCTTCCATCCAGTGATAACCACGGTTGCTATTCTGTGTACCTATGTTCTGGGCATATATTTTATATACTCTATAAAATTTCATAACCTGCAACTTTAGTGATGTTAGTAAGCACTTTCCCATGTTGTTAGAAACTCATAAACATTCAAATTGTTGAATACTACTCTATGACATTTCGTGATCATTCTCCTAATGTCATTCATTTAGCTTGTTTTTCTTCCTTTCTTCTCCATTCATTTCTTTTTTCCTCCAATTTTTATTTTTATTTATTTTTTTACTATTATAAATAGTGCTACAGTGGGTAGGGTTGCATATTATCTTTGTCTACATTTCTAATCATTTGCCTTGGCCTTAGACTGGATATCTAGAAATGAAATTCTTGGGCCAAAGAACGTTAACATTTTTTTTTTTTTAAGATTTTATTTATTTATTTTATTTCCCCCCAAAGCCCCAGTAGATAGTTGTATGTCACAGCTGCACATCCTTCTAGTTGCTGTATGTGGGACGCAGCCTCAGCATGGCCAGAGAAGCGGTGTGTCGGTGCGTGCCAGGGATCCGAACTGGGCCGCCAGCAGCGGAGCACACGCACTTAACCGCTAAGCCACGGGGCCGGCCCAGAACATTAACATTTTTAAGGCTTGTGGCAGGAGGGAGAACCTCTCCCTTGACTGTATACTTTTGGGTATAGATTAAGACGCAGTTGAAATTAGAATTTGTTTTATCTGAGATTTATTTGAGTATACAGGCTGTGAATTTATTATTTTTTTGCAAGCTACTCAGAATTGTGATTTTATAGAAAAATTCTGCTTCTATCTTCCCATTGCTTAATTCATTCAGCAGAGATTTATTGCACACCTGGTATATGCCAGGCTGTACACAAGGTGCTACAAGGAATGCTAGGATGAGTGAGAGGCAGTCACCGCTCTCTGGAAGAGCTTCTACAGCAGAAGGAGGTACACGTGTTGCAGTCACTCCCATCTGTTCGGTTGCTTTTTCCTCAGCTAAGCAGGCTGCTCCCTCGCTTCATCCTGCTATTTCTGTTATCAAGGGAGTGAACGAAAGCTAAGCCTTTCTGGAGGGCAGTTTTTGCCTAATAGAAAGTAGGAATTTTGACCTGTGACTTAACCGGGAACTCCTTTATACTGACTGCAGCTTGCATAAATTCCTGCCTGCAGTTAAATGCCTTAAGGTGCCTGAGACTCATTTCTCTCCCTGGGCTCTGGAGCCCACCTCTCCCTCATTTCCCCTCTATCTTTCCCCTTTACTCTGTTTACTATCTGCCTCCCCTTAGTCACTTAGAGCTACCCTGCCTCAAGGCCACATCCCCTTAACCACTCCTATTTCTCCAGGTCTCTTCAGTTACTGCCAGCTGGCTCTGCCTTCGCCATTCCATTGAACTGTTATCTCTTGGTTGTTAAATTTAAATCGAAATTTCTCAATTTTCGTCTTACTTCACCTTTCAGTAGCATTGAACATTTGTGACTACAAACTTGCTTAAATGACAGTCATGCAGCTGCATAACGACATTTCCGTCAACGACAGACCCCATATATGACAGGGGTCCCATAAGATTAGTACCATATAGTCTAGGTGTGTAGTAGGCTGTACCATCTAGGTTTGTGTAAGTACACTCTATGGTGTTCGCATCACGATAAAATCAACTGAAGATGCATTTCTCAGAGCGAATCCCTGTGGTTAAGCAATGCATGACTGTACTTCTGGTTTTCTTTCTGCTACTCAGTTACTTCTTATTTCCTATCTGCACTCTTCTTGCCTTTAAACTTTTCCTTAAGGTTCTCTTAGACTCTGTCGCATCTCCTGTCATTTTGTAATACTTCCTAGGTGATTTTATATTACTCTCATGGCTTCAAATACCAGTTACATGCTTATATGCTGATTCTTACCAAATCTCTGTGTCTAACCCAAATCATGGTGCCTTACTGGATATCTCCCTGTGTATGTCCCACAGGTCCCTTAAATTCAACCTGTTAAATTGCAACAAATCCAAAACTTCCCCTATGATCCCCATTTCAGTGACAGTGTTCATATGTACATAGTTGTTCCAGCTGGAAATCTGGGTGTTGCCCTTGTCTCTTCTCTCTCACTCTTACTCTCACTCTCAGTCTCTGTCTCAATTCATATCTAATCAGTCATCAAGTCCAGTCATTTCAACCTCAATCACTGTTGAATCGTGTCTTTGTTTAATGAATCACGTGTCTTTAATGAAATACTTTTTTCATTTGTATGACAGCTAACAGCATAGTCCCATTGTGTCTTCTTCAGTAGCAGGAGCCCTTGTCATTGTCTTTTTCTTCAAGGAGATACATTTCTCTTAGATTAGATTATGGATTTGGGATGGAGAGGAATTGCCTTTTTTATTTTCTCATCCTTTCAGTGGATTTTCAGAGTGCTTTGCGTTTAGAAGGTACTGAATAATTGTGTTGAACTGAAATGAAAGGATTTGAAACTGTTCAAAAAGTAGCTTAGGGGTTGGCCCAGTGGCATAGTCGTTAAGTTCGCGGGCTCCACTTTGACAGCTTGGGGTCCACCGGTTCGGATCCTGGGCGCAGACCTACTCACTGCTCATCAAGCCATGCTGAGGTGGTGTCCCACATAGAAGAACTAGAAGGACCTACAACTAGGATATACAACTATGTGCTGGGGCTTTGGGGAGAAAAAAGAAAAAGAGGAAGATTGGTAATAGATGTTAGCTCAGGGCCAATCTTCCTCAAAGAAAAAAAATAAAAGTAGCTTAATTTTAAAAACTTCTACAGACTTATATTCTTTAAGTCTGATAAAGAAAGGTTAAGAAATAAATGTGTTATAGTAATGGAGATTTAAGAATTGAAACAATCATTATCAATATATCTAGGAGGAGATGAGCTCAAACTAAATGTAATACAATATTGTCACTTGGCATGGTTCAGTTAATCAACTATCAACTTCTAGTGCTAATCCCAATTAAATGTTAAGTTTAAAAGATCAGAATATACTCAATTTGTTGAGTGGTGGAGTTGCTGAAGCACTGAAGAAGAAATTAACTTTTTCATAGCTTATTTTTCAGTGTATTAACTTTTTCATAGCTTGTTTTTCAGTGTATTAGCCTTTTGGACCATCATCTCTACTTCATAGAACACAAAAGAGCAGTGTGATATAATCAGACATGTTGTGTGTTCCCACTTTAACAGCTAGATTTTATTCATATTAACAAGTACATTAAAAATCTTCTATAAAAATTCACACATTTTAAACGGGAACAAAGCATGAGGGTTAGAGGTACTACATGATAACTCAGTTATTAGAAGAGAGGAAAGAGTGAACAAAATTGACTCACAGAGCTCTCTGTGCCGGCCACCAGATGGCACAGTCGTTCCACAGCAGCTGGTTGCACTGACTAAAGAAGGGAGAGGGGAAGGATGAGAGGAACAGGACAACCAGCTGTTGCACAGAATAGGGTGTTCTTTTTTTTTTTTTGGCTGAGGAAGATTCATCCTGAGCTGACAGTTGTTCCCAATCTTCCTCTTTTTGCTTGAGGAAGATTTGCCCTGAGCTAACATCTGTGCCAGTCTTCCTCTATTTTGTATGTGGGTTGCCACCATAGCATGGTTGCTGACCAGTGGTGTAGGTCTGCGCCCGGGAACGGAACCAGGGCTGCTGAAGCGGAGCGCCCCAAACTTAACCACTAGGCCATGGGGCCAGCCCAGAATAGGGTGTTCTTAAGTTGATTCTTTGTACCCTGGAGACGTCTGTTAAATGGTAAAAGCAGGCCAGCAGTCTATAATTGCATATCTGAATTTCTAGTTCTTTTGAGGCTGGCTTTATGCTACTATCAAATAAACCATGTTAATATCCCTCTTGTATTTTTTGTGAGGAAGTTAACTCGTTTAGATATAAGCATCAACAAAATATTAATAACATTAAAAATTGAACATAAAACATTACTGTGAAATATGAAGATATACTTTGATGTTATTTAGTGAATGATGCTACTGAAATTGTACTCTTAAAAATTCATTGGTGGCTATTAAATGACTGATATAAATAACTTAGATATGACCAAAATGAGGAATACCTTTATCTAGATGAGACTGAACAAAGTAAAGGAGATGCTGCCTTATCTTTAGTTGCTTTGAAATGAAAATTTTGTTTTTCTCATTTGTAGATAGTACACTTGAGGTTTTACGAAAGATTCTCCCCACAGTTCACATATGCATTTGGGAAGA
Organism: Ceratotherium simum simum; assembly: GCF_057802395.1. NCBI lineage: Eukaryota > Metazoa > Chordata > Mammalia > Perissodactyla > Rhinocerotidae > Ceratotherium > Ceratotherium simum. Next base: position 26,617,641 of record NC_141914.1, on the reverse strand, counting down.
ATATATGTAGTCCTAGAACCAGAAGAATTGAATTACAGTTGAGTTGTAATGTTTTTATTACATGCTAATAGCTATGAAATGACATTTATCTCGTAATGAAGGGTGGTGTAGAAACCTAGATGAAGGGAGAAAACCAAAAAAGGTGAATTATGGAATATTTTGGCACTTTGAGGACATATTTAACTTAGGTTATGTGACACCTTAGGCCTTTTGTGTATTGATGCAGAGTGTAAATAAATAAATAAATAGATATTCAGGTTATAAAGCTACAGGACAGAATGTATAAAGAATAAGGTTTTTTATTGAGATGTAGTTGATATATAACATATTAGTTCCACGTACACAACATAATGATTTGATATTTGTATATATTGTGAAATGATCATCACAATAAGTCTAGTTAACATCCATCACCACACTTAGTTACAAATTTTTTTTCTTGTGATGAGAACTTTTAAGATCTACTCTCTTAGCAACTTTCAAATATACGGTATAGTATTATTAACTATAGTCATCACGCTGTACATTACATCCCCGGGACTTATTTATTTTATAACTGGAAGTTTTTATCTTTTGACCACTTTTGCCCATTTTGCCCACCCCGTCTCTGGCAACCACCCCTCTGTTGTCTGTATCTGTGAGTTCATTTTTTGTTTATTTGTTTTAGATTCCACATGTAAGTGAAGGAATAAGTTTTGAGGACAAGAACAGTTTGGGGAATCTGAGCTGTGTGTTAAATATCTAAAACAGTGGAGGGACTCTTTGGGAAATTATTTTTGGGCAGAGTCCAGGGGCATTGGGATTCCTGTGGCCCCAAAGAGCTTTAAGCCTGAAGACTGGAAAAGATGTGGGAGCCAGACAAGAAAGGTGTCTCTGCTTTTTCAAGTACCAATGGAACTAAAAGAATAGCTTTGCTGTGACCTGGGGCTGGAAGTAGAGGAACTCTAACGAAAACCCAAGGGGCTGGGTTTTTGAAGAATCTTTTCCTATAGATGTGGGCTTTAGAAAATATTGAAATGAGAATCCAACTGGTGCTGTCAGTGTTAATGTGACAGAATAGATATATAATTATCAGAACTTTGGGTTGGGATTTTAGAAGTTGACAATCTTTATCTTCTTGAGATTAGTGACCTTATGAAACCAAAAGGATTTGAGCAGTTTCACTTAATATTAATAAATAGTGTTGCTTGCTAGCCTTAGAAGGGAAGAAAAATACAGAAAAAAAATAACAGTCTCAGTTATGGGATCAGTTCTTTATTTTCAGATTTCATCTTTATTTTCAAGCATTCTGAAGACGTGAAATTTGAAAGGACCCAACACTGAGTTTTTTCCTGAGGCATCTCCCTACTTGCTCTCCTGTAATAGCTACTGGAATCTTATACTCAATTTGGTCGTTTTGTTTGCTGAGAGAGTGTCTTTATCTTCAACTCTTTTCATTTGTCATTCAGATCAATCTGAATTTTTTTTGAACTTTGTTCTGGTGGTTGTGTTAGCTGTCGCTTGCTTTTGCTTTTGACATCCATATTTTAAAGGTTGCCAGTTGACTGACACTTTCAATTTCCTGGATGCTGTTAGCTGAAATTTTACCAGACGTGCTCTGTGATTCAGGGATAGTAGAGAAAACAAATGTTTAATATCCGTTTTATTTTATAGTGTAAATTTAAAACTTTTAGAGTAGAGTAGGTGAGTTTAAAAGGAATTCTTAATGTAAATTATAAAATGAAACATGAAGCTCATATATCAAAAAGATATGTCAATGTAGGTCTAGCTTTAATATCTTTTCATAAGTATAAGGAACCTTAAAATACTAGAAAAGAATTATCAATGAGATATTGCATTTTCTGTGAACCACTATAGCAGAACATTCCTGTAATAAGTGAAAAAAGGGGGCAGGAAGTAGAGAAACTCAATTGTAGTAAGGGCAATGATACGGGTCCCAGATAAAATCTTTCCAGTGGCAAAACTTGTAGTGACCACTTTGCCTCATGCTCTCTGGGGTGGGGGAGCGGTAGTGAGGTGTCACACTCTCATCAAAAACAGGATCTTGGGGCCGGCTTGGTGGTGTAGTGGTTAAGTTCGCGCGCTCTGCTTTGGCGGCCTGGGGTTCCCAGGTTCAGATCCTGGGTGCGCACCTACGCACCACTTATCAAAGCCGTGCTGTGGCACCGTCCCATATAAAGTAGAGGAAGATGGGCACGGATGTTAGCCCGGGGCGGGTCTTCCTCATCAAAAAGAGGAGGATTGGCAACAGATGTTAGCTCAGGGCTAATCTTCCTCAAAAAAATAAAACGCCCCCAAAAAAACCCAGGATCTTCATTTTGTAAGCCCAAAGAATCAGAAGCATAGCATGTCCCACCAGAGGGAGGAGGCACTATTTGATCTAGAGATCTTTCTTGCTTATTCTAGAACCATAAAACTGGATTTTATTTCTTCACCGTTGAATTGTTATAAAATGTTTTTATTTATAATTGTATTTGTAGTATATGTGTTTTATATTTATATAATTTCATATTTATATAATGATTTTATATTTGAAATCTAATAATTTATGGGAGATTACACGCGAAGAAATCTGATAAAATGAAGCTCTATGGGTATGAAATACCTCTATTTGTTAACCAATGAATTTTACTTCTGAAGAAAATTTGAGGCATTTGTAGAAAATTTGTGTGTCTGCCGCTATTTTTAAAACTGGACAGTTAACTTCCTGGGATTTCTTCTGTTTTTCACTGACTTTGGCACTTTCTGATCTTTTTGAAACAGTGATCACATGGAAAATGTGTATGGCTATTTAATGAAGTACACCAACCTTGTCACTGGGTGGCAGTATAGGTAAGTGTGATTATGCTATGTCACCTCACTCTCCTTGGAGGCCAGAAGTGGGGCTTTTTAGGTTCTGATAATTTTTTATTCTGATATTACTTCAGTACAAATATGGCTGGGAAACCTTTTAGAGAAGGATTTACCATGTTTTCTAACAGTCTGATGACTTTCTTTTCCATTTTAGAGGGCAGGAGCGGTTGACATCTGTCCAGATGGCAGCCTCCAAATGCCTCAGAAGTTACCATTTTATTAGGATTAAAATCACTTGTTCACCTGGCTTGGGCTTTTTATACTTGTAGTGGTTAGGCTCTTAGGGTGGTTTGGAGGAGAAATACGTTTGTGTTAGGTGCCTATTTTGTACAGGATTCTCAAAACTTCTCTGAGACCTTGGAGAGTTTAAATAACCAGCCAAGGTCACAAAGGCAATCAGTAAGTAGCAAAGCCAGCTATCTTAAATACTTTGTAGAATTGATAGTTGTAGGGCAGAGGGTTAAACTTTTTTTTTTATTGTGGTAAAATATACATAATGTAAAATTTACCATTTTAACCATTTTTAAGTGTACAGTTCAGTGGCATTAAATACATTCATATTGTTGTACAACCATCACCACCATCCACTCCAGATTTTTTTGCAACTTCTCAAACGGAAACTTGTCACCCATTAAACAATAACTCTACATTTCCGCCTCCCCCCAGTCCTTAGCAACCACTATTCTACTTTCTGTCTCTATGAATTTGACTACTCAGGTACCTCATATAAGTGGAATCATACAATATTTGTCCTTTTGCGACTGGCTTATTTCACTTGGTGTAACGTCCTCAAGGTTCATTCATGTTGTAGCATGTGTCAGAATTCCTTCCTTTTTAAGGCTGAATAATATTCCATTGTATGTATATACCACATTTTGTTGATCCATTCATCTGTCGATGGACGCTTGGGTTACTTCCAGCTTTTAGCTACCGTGAATAATGCTGCTGTGAACATTGATGTACGAATATCTGTTGGAGTCCCTGCTTTCGTTCTTTTTTGTATGTACCCAGAAGTGGAATTGCTGGATCATATGGTAATTCTATGTTTAACTTTTTGAGGAATCTCCATACTGTTTTCCACAGCAGCTGCACCATTTTCATTCCCACCAGCAATGCACAAGCGTTCCAATTTCTCCACATCCTTCCCAACACTTGTTACTTTCTGTTTTTTTTATTGTTATTATTTTTGATAATAGCCATCCTAATGTGTGTTGAGTGGTATCTCATTGTGATTTTTAAACTTTTTTAAACTGATAAAACTAGAATTTGAACCCACATATTTCTGACTCTGTGTTCTTTGCATTAGAACGTGCTGCTGCTCATTCACATGTCATTTGGAGACTTCTGCTTTTGGCCATGTTGGAATAATAGGAGCTGAATTTGCCTTCCTACCTTAAACAACTAGAAAATGGGACGTCATATATGAAAGAATCGTTTTCAGACGTTTTACAGAAAAGTCAAAGCACTGGTGAACATGTGATTGTTTAGAAGAGAAGGCAATTTGAGCCATGTTTAGTAACATTAGAGAATTCAAATAGGAGTGACGTGTGGAAAGTTGGAGATCATATGAGAGGTCAAAGCTGGCTATGAAAACAGGGAATCGTTCCTATTGAAGTAAAAAGGGCAGTTCTCTAGGGTCCCCATCTTTTATTAAAAAAAAATGAGAGAAGTCAAGGGAGCCTTTTCATTTTGCATTTTTCCACCTCAGTTTTTTTTTTTTTTTTTTTTTAAAGATTTTATTTATTTTATTTTTTCCCCCCAAAGCCCCAGTGGATAGTTGTATGTTGTAGCTGCACATCCTTCTAGTTGCTGTATGCGGGACTCGGCCTCAGGATGAACGGAGAAGTGGTGCCTCGATGCGCACCCGGGATCCGAACCCGGGCCACCAGCATCGCAGCGCACGCACTTAACCACCAAGCCACAGGGCCGGCCCACCACCTCAGTTTTTATGTAATTTTTTTTGTGTGTGTGAGGAAGATCAGGCCTGAGCTAACATCTGCCAATCCTCCTCTTTTTTTTGCTGAGGAAGACTGGCCCTGGGCTAACATCCATGCCCATCTTCCTCCACTTTATATGGGACGCCACCACAGCATGGCTCGACCAGCAGTGCGTCAGTGTGTGCCCGGGATCCGAACCGGCGAACCCCCGGCAGCCGTAGCGGAGCACACGCACTTAACCGTTTGCGCCACCGGGCCGGCCCCCAGTTTTTATGTAATTTTTTGAAGGCTTACACGTTTAAGTGACATATAGAATATTAATTTAAAAAAAATTTTATGTCACTTTGCTCTTAGTACTATTCTTTGTTCTCTTTTTTAAAAGGGAACTAGATCAACTATCTTCCTCCAACATTCAACAACTTTCATTCATATAATATTGAATATTACTGAGAAAGTCTCAGAAGTGGAATAGAGCAAGAAAGCTCCAAAACATACCCAAACATGTAAGATTTAGTATATATTAAAGATGGCATTTCAGGTCATGGCAGCCTGAGGCCATGGGAAGAAGGAGCAGGTGTTTGTATCATTGCATAAGGGAGCCTACCGAAAAGATCCATTGGCCACTGATTGTCTAGGGAGCTACCTAACAGATCCAAGCAAACGTTCTAGGATAGGGAGGGGCACTGCCTCTGCCTATATGATCTCTCCAGCTGTGTAAGAGGCCAGTTGTAGTAGCACCAGAAAGTGTAGGGATGAAGACAACCCATTCTGTTTGCTGCTGAGAACACAGGACCTTTTACCAACTTGCCCCGTCAGAGAGGTCTCAGCTTGTCAGCTTGATTGCTGTAGGCCCACTTTAGAAAAAACTTTCATCTTCCTTTTTCTGTCAGCCTGGCTGGAGGTCTTGTGGCACAACAGAGATATGCTGGATCTTCAGCATGGAACATGTAGATTGAATGATAAAAGGGGAACAGAAAGGTTAAGACCTTGTTAAAGGACCTAGGCTTAGTAGCTCAGTTTCTTTGGCACTCCTAGCCACTTTTGTCCATGTGCTGCAGATAAAGTTAAATAACAAAAGCACTGCCCCTGTGCCAGGTATTCAAAACGGTTTCCCTGCAATCCATTTCTATTTTGACTAAGGGCAAGTTAGAGCAGCTTGGAGAAAGCAGCATGGGCATACTCTATAAATAACTACTTGCTTTGGAATGTAGTGCCCTAGGAAGGTACACAACAGCAAGACCCTCTCCTGAACCCGCTTCCCTTCCACTTTCAACTCTAATTCCCAAAGGTGAGATTGCTTCCATTTGGATTAGAAGTTCTGTACACACTCAGCATTAAAGCCCTGGGATGGTCGGAACAAAGCACATGGTTGCCTTTCCATCCAAAATCTTCACTAAAGTTTATTTTTGTCGTGATGAGACATACTTCCAAGTCAGAATATTTTTTAGATTGCGTTTGTTGATAGTTCACTTTAAGTTGTAGGCTGTTCCAAAGATTAGTCATTTCCCCAAATTAGCAGTCTTTGTTATTTTGTAATTGCAAAAAATAATTATTTAACTTTTCTTTTAAAACAATTTTTCTTTAAAACAATTATTTAATTTCTTTTTTTAACAACTTAGGTGACTTTTCTGCATATAAAGATTTATGCTGAATCTTAAATTTCCCTGTCACACTTAGCCTTTGTTTCTACATTTCTTTAGCTTCTTGGTTAGGACAACTTGCTAAAAATACCTCAATGAAGAGTCTGGTACTCTTCTGGGAAAAATAGCTTCGTTGGGTTTCCTCACTGTGTGGATTGTCTCTCTATCCCCAATCTACACATCTTGTAAAATATCTCCATAGAAGGGCTGAGGGAAGAACATTTGGATTAGTCCATGAATAATGAAAGACAGTCCAAAGTGCACTATTATTACCGGTGGATAACCAGCACCATCTTGGTGTTAAAAAGATAATCAGTTATTGGCTCATACTATCGTTTTACCAATCCCTCCTTAGCATTACTTTCTGTATATCAAGGTGAGTGCCTCCATGTTGTAAATTTGTGGGAATGCTTTTGAGATAAAAATATGTGTTCACAGCAAACTTGAGATTTCCCAACATATTATACTCTAAATTTTCTTTGAATTGACTACTTTTAAGAGAAAAGAACAGCCATTTTCCTTTGACTGTTTGAAATGAATTGTTCTTTTTTTTTTTTTTTAAAGATTTTATTTATTTTATTTTTTTCCCCCCAAAGCCCCAGTAGATAGTTGTATGTCACAGCTGCACATCCTTCTAGTTGCTGTATGTGGGACTCGGCCTCAGGATGGACGGAGAAGTGGTGCCTCGATGCACGCCCGGGATCAGAACCCAGGCCTCCAGCATCGCAGTGCGCGCACTTAACCACCAAGCCACAGGGCCGGCCCAGAAATGAATTGTTCTTATTGCTTAGAAGGAGAGATTTCTTTCCTTCCTTCTTTCCTTACTGCCTTATTTTCTGCCTTCCTTGTTTGATCGTTTGTTCTTTTTGTTAACAGCTATGTTGAGATAATGCACAGACCATACAATTTGCCCATTTAAAATGTACAACTTTATAAACCAATGTTACTGCAATAAACAAAAAATTAAAAAAAAAAAAAAAAATGTACAACTCAATGGTTTTTTTTTTTTTTTTCCTTGTTTTTTTTCTTTGGTGAGAAAGGTTGGTCCTGATCTAACATCTGTTGCTAGTCTTCCTCTTTTTGCTTGAGGAAGATTGTCGCTGAGCTAACATTGGTGCCAGTCTCACTCTATTTTGTATATGGGATGCTGCCACAGCATGGCTTGATGAGCGGTGTGTGGGTCCACACCCGGGATCCGAACCTGAGAACCCTGGGCCGCCAAAGTGGAGCACGTGAAATTAACCACTATGCCACAGGGCCAGCCCCTCACTGGTTTTTAGTATATTCAAAAGATTGCATTCTCGCTAACAAACCCCTTCTATTTATTTGATGAATTTTTTGTAGTAGATTCGTGTCTTAGTTTGTTCATGCTGCTGTAACAAAGTACCACAGACTGGGTAGTTTATAAACAACAGAAATTTATTCCTCACAGTTGTGGATATTGGAAGCCCAAGATCATGGTGCCAGCGTGGTCGGGTAAGGGCCCTGTTTCAGATCACAGGCTTCTCATTATATTCTCACGTGGCAGAAAAGGGGCGAGGGAGCTCTCTTGGGCCTCTTTTTCTTAAGGGCACTAATCCCATTCATGAGTGTTCTGCCCTCATGACCTAGTCACTTCCCAAAGTGATTCCGTTAATACCATTACTGTAGGGGTTAGGATTTCACCATATGAATTTTGGGGGTCCACAATCAGACCATAGCACATTCATATGAGCATTTTACTAAGGACAGGTCATATGTTTTAGAAATTTAAGATGTTGTCAGTGCTTATTTTGTGTTAATTCAGATGATCCCTTCAAATCTTTGGGAAAATAAAGATAAATAACTCTTTTAAAAATAGGCAGAAATGTGACAGGCAGTCCACTAAGTAGAGCTACAGTTGGCCAATAAACACATAAAAAGTGTTTAGCTCCTGTAGTAATTAATGAAACAGAAATTTAAAACTCAAAAATATTAAAATTAATATATATTTTTTACCAAAATATGTGAACATAATTTTAAAAATTAGAAGCGTGCTAAAAGATGAATGGGAAAAACAATAGTCCTTTGCTTTCCCATCTCCCTTCTCAGGCAACCACTTTCAACTTCTTTTGCTTGCTTTTCGTCGGTTGTTTTTCTTTCCCTGAAGAAAAGGCTGATTCCGTTCTCTCCCAGTTTGATATGGTTGATATGGTTGCCACGTTTCTTAAGACAATATCTTCTGGGCTGGCCCCGTGGCTTAGTGGTTAAGTGCGTGTGCTCCGCTGCTGGCGGCCCGGGTTTGGATCCCGGGCGTGCACTGACGCACCACTTCTCCGGCCATGCTGAGGCCGCATCCCACGTACAGCAACTAGAAGGATGTGCAGCTGTGACATACAACTATCTACTGGGGCTTTGGGGGGGGAAATAAATAATAATTAAAACAAAAAAAAGACAATATCTTCTAGGAACTTGAACTGGATCAAATTGTCTATCTGGTTCTATTATAGGACACACTAACATGTAGAATGCCAAACTGCTCCAAACCCAAACAGTAATCTTTTGAAATAGAAACTTTTTAGATTTTTTTTAAGAAAAGAGCTATTGCACTCCTTAAATTGCAATCTGAATTAATATATTTCCTGACGTAGTTAATCTAGAACCAAATTAGAACATAAAATGCCTTTCCAAAGTGTATCGTTATTTCATCATTTAGTTTCAAGTTCCTTATGTTTCTGCATCTCCAGTTGCAGCTTTTTCATTTTTAAACAGGACAAGTAATCTTTAGTTGTGACCTATTTAATGATATAGTCACAACATCTTTCTACCTTGATGGTATTCTCATTGTGTATTTCACTGATTAAATCTTCAGTCAGATTCATTTCTTACCTAGCATTTGGTTAATCCCAGAGCTCATGTTTTGATTTCTTTCCAGTGAATTTTAAATAAAAATTCTCACTACCATTCGTCTTTGGGCAGTTTACCCTCCCTGTTAATGAATTCTGAAGAGAAATCTTCCACTGAAAGGATACTATATCTTTGTTTCCTTTTTGCATTATCTGATATGCTTCTTCCCTATTAAATGCCTTGCCCTCAGTTGAAGGTTTTATATCTTTCATTAAACTCATTCAATTTTTCAATAATCTTGACTGCTAGGAAATTCAATCTGGTATTTCCAAGTACATCTTGAAATGATTTTGAATTTTATTTTTTTAATAACAAAAACTCCAAAATGTATGATTGAAATTAGTTTGCTTTAGTTTGACTAGGGGAAATGTTTAAAAATTATGACTTTTTTTTAAATCATTACAGGTTTTTTGTTTTAAACAATGAAGCTGGGCTATTGGAGTACTTTGTGAATGAACAGTCTAGAAATCAAAAACCCAGAGGTACTTTGCAGCTTGCAGGAGCTGTAATATCACCCAGTGATGAGGACTCTCACACCTTCACTGTAAATGCTGCCAGTGGGGAACAGTATAAACTCAGAGGTATGACTGAGATATGAGAGTTAATGGTGTGATTTTTTTCTTCCCATGAGAAGTTGGTGTACTTCCCTGCTTTCATTTGGGTTTTGGAAATAGAAAATACTGTCATTGATGATGTAGACACAATATTCTAAACCTTGGAATTATTTTAAGAATTTATGAAATCTATTTTAATAAATAACTTTTTTCAAGTGGCTAATGAACAAGTCTGTTTAAGATTGACCCCTCTAAAAAATTTGTGTAGATGAAACCCCGATTACTGAGAAATCTGAAAACATAGACTTCTTTAAATGATATATTTTATGTCTGCCATGGATTTTTATTTTACCCCTTTTCTTGATTTGGTTTGCATGTACTCTTTGCAGTTTTCAGTGACTAATGTACATACTCGGGATTTATTAAAATGTTCATATTCGTTCAAATAAAGTATAACTTCTGTTTATATAAATTTAATTTGTATAGAAGTGTGTGTTTTTTTATTTAATTAATACACATAAAGTATAATGGTAGTCCTAATTGAACGTGCTGCTAGAGATCTGAAAGTATTGAGTACACATCAATGCTGAATAAAGGTTATTTCTTTAAATAAGAGCATATTTTTATGAGAAACTTAAGACATGTCAAGTCTCATATACCCACCTAGCTGCATATAATCTATCCTCCTTGTGAAATATCCATACCCAGCTACTGTGTTACCTAACAAAGTTGATGCTTTGGCCTCTTTCCTACCCTTCTCTAGTCAGAGACATTTGCCCCAGGAAGAGGAGAACCAATCCTTGGTTTTCAATGGTCTGTTCTTCATGTTATAGACAATTAATTGTATTCAAAAAATAAATATAAAAGTGAGTAACTCTTAGATACTTTTTATCAGCTACAGATGCTAAAGAGCGACAGCACTGGGTTAGCAGACTTCAGATATGTACACAACATCACACCGAAGCTATTGGCAAGGTATGTGGATTCATATCTGATATTAATGCACAAAAATGGGTAAAGAATTTTTTTTATTTTTTTACATTTTTAAATTGAGATACTATTCACATACCATAAAATTTACCCTTTTAAAGTGGACAATTCTGTGGTTTTTAGTATATTCTCAAGATTGTACAACCATTGGAACTATCTAATTCCCGAACATTTTCGTTACCCCCCAAAAAACCCATAACCATTAGCAGTTACTCCCTATTCTCCCCTTTCCAAGCCCCTTTCTCACACTAATCTATTTTCTCTCTTCATGGATTTGTGTCTTCTGGGCATTTCATATAAATAGAATCATACAATATGTATTTTTTTGTGTTTGGCTCCTTACGCTTAGCAAAATGTTTTCAAAGTTCATCCACGTCATTGCATGTATCTTACTTTATTCCTTTTTATGGCTGAATAATATTTCCATTGTACGGATATACCACATTTTGTTTATCCATTCATCAGTTGATGGACATTTGGGTTGTTTCCATTTTGTGGCTATTATGAATAATATTGCTGTGAACATTTGTGTTCAAGTTTTTATGTGAACATGTGATTTCACTTCTCTAGGTTAAACCTAGGAGTGGAATTACTGGATTATATGGTAATTCTCTATTTAACTTTTTGAGGAACTGCCAAACTGTTTTTCAAAGTGGCCGAACCATTTCACATTCCTTCCAGCAATATATGCGAGTTCCAATTTCTCCACATCCTTGCTAATACTTGTTATTGTCCTTTTTTTTTTTTAATTATAGTCATCCTGGTGGGTGTGAAGTGGAATCTCATTGTGGTTTTGATTTCATTTCTCTAATAGAGACTAACAATGTTGAGCATCTTTTCATGTGCTTAGGGTCATTTATATATCTCCTTTGGAGTGTTTTTTTATTTTTTAAAGTGAAAAGGAAGGTCTCAGTGCTTGAAATCTGAGGTTAAAGATGTCTAAAAACTAATATGTGGGGCCAGCTCCATGGCTTAGCGGTTAAGTGCGCGCGCTCTGATGCTGGCGGCCCGGGTTCGGATCCCGGGCGCGCCCCGGGGCACCGCTTCTCCGTCCAGCGCGAGGCTGAGTCCCACGTACAGCAACTAGAAGGATGTGAACCTATGACATGCAACTATCTGCTGGGGCTTTGGGGGGAAAAAAGTGAATAAATAAAATCTTTAAAAAAAAATAAAAAATAAAAAATAATATGTGGGCAGCATAGTTAAAGGATTCTATACCTAGGTGATAGTTTGACTTTTTTTTAATTATTATTATTCCAAATGTTTTTTCCCCCATAAGTAAATTGTAAAAAGTTCTTTGTGATTTAGGCCTATAGCTTAGCCTTCAGGAAATCCGACATAAAGGCTTTATTCATACTACAAGATTCTAATCATTAGCAGTGATCGGAAAGTATTAGTTTGTTCCAAAGATGCTTACATGTTACATTAGAAAATTTATTATATTGAGTATTGCTGAGTACATTTTTTTGTTTCAATCATAGTGTTTAGAAATCTGAAATTAGAAGTTTCTTGTTATTCTAATATATGTCTAATGTGAAAAAAAATTCTTGACAGCACAAAACTGGGATTAATTTTCTAAATAAATTACCAGTTTACTATGGGATGTGTAAAATACTTAAACTTTGAGTGTCTCAAATTTTATCATCTTTAGAAATGTTCTTGTAGTCAATTCAGAGGTTAATTTTATTTTTAAAACTGTTCATGTGTATGCCTCCAGTGTATGATAGGTTGAGGGTTAGCCTAAATTTTTAAAAAAGGAATGATTTTCTTTGTTTGTTTAATAGAATAATCCTCCTCTGAAATCACGGAGCTTCTCACTAGCATCTAGTGGTAATTCTCCTATATCTCAGAGGAGACCAAGTCAAAATGCCATTTCCTTC